>NC_062570.1:86040000-86300000 GCF_022837055.1 Prionailurus viverrinus
TAAGTATCTCATTTTACAGATTAAAAATAATAATAATAACTGGGGGACAGAGAGGTTAAGGAACCATTCAAAATAACACAGCTCATAGGCAGCAGAACCAGAACTCAAAATGAAGCAGGTGGGCTGCCTTTCAATTAAAATAAAGAAATTTTTTGGAAACTATAATAAACAGGCATATGGGAAAGAGAGAAGCCAGACTGATGTTAAGCCAACTATAAAGGTGAAGCAGTGAACTCTAGATAGGGGTACAATCTAAGATCTCTATTTAGATCTAACCATAAAAGTAGCCTTAGAGTGATTTCAGAATACCCAAAGCTACCAAAACAAAAACAAAAACAAGAACAAAAACATCCAACTGATGGTTTAGGTCTAGAATTCCTTTGAAAAGAAAAGAAAACATTTTGTTTCAGAAATATGAGGGAAAAAAAGAATGTTAATTGAGACTACCAAATTACAAAAATTCATTCATTTTAAAGTATAAGCAGCCAAAGAAGTGATTAAAATGATAACTTTTTTTTTTGTTTCGAGAAGAACAGTTAATGAATATATTAGCATTTAAAGAAGTGTTTACATTAACGAAAGGTGAGGACAGATGAAGAAGAAAACTCCCAGCCATCATAGTTTTACTACATTTACCTTAATTTGGACAAGAAACTTCTGTCCAAACCTGAGACTTCTGTGATTTCTCAAATTTAAAAATATCTACACAAAATACATTTTCCCATATAATGATTATACCTAAAATAACTGAGAGATATATGTCCGTTTCAGACCCTGAATGGAAGTTATCGTGACAAGAAGAGAACAACAGACTCGCTAAGACATGGATGCTGAATGGTATACTCTGCTCAAGAGCTAAATAATTCACTCTTACACAGCAGCCTCTGCCATCAAAGTAATTCAAATTCCTGCCATTTCAAAATCACCTTCAGGGCTGCTCAAGAATTGTTCAAATCCATAATGTTAAACCCACTGTAAGAGTTGTGCAGAGGCTATTTTTCTAGAACTACAAACTAAAGAGTTCTGATCCCCATAATCTATGAAGACTTTATTTGAACCTATTTATTTTAATGCATTTCCAGAGGAAATAAATGCCTTCACTTTAAGGTTTAAAGTAGTGAATATTGCTTTACATGTGACTGCAACATCAAAATTATCTGAGAACCTAATTCAAAAACCAAACTCCAAAAACAAACAAACTCCCAGGCTCCCATCATAGAAATGAAAATCTGTGGAAGCAAGGCTGCAGGATCTAGTTTTAATAAGCTCCCAGGAAGGAAGCCCTATAAAGGACTTTATGCTGTCATTTGAGACCACTAAGACAAACTCAGTATTTTCAGGAAGTTGACAAAATTTATCCATTCATTAATTTTAAACTGAATGTTAACTTTGGGAGAACTCTATAAATTTCATCATCAAACTTTATCATGCTAACATTGCAATGATTTTAAAACCTTCAGTGTTACTTTCTGAAGTTCACTTCTTATATATATCCAAAATCAAAACTCATTTTATATTTATAAACCATAAGCAGTTAACACTTTTAACACAAATAACAGCTTCCAAAGCAGTAAAATACCAAAACCATCCCATTCATCCACCAATAATCCCCGAATGATTACATATGATCCATCCAGTTCAGAACAGTATACAAGTTGTACATGTGAGTTGAAGGGTACTCATTCAAATGGAATAATATCGGGGAACCTGGGTGGCTCAGTCAGTAAAGCATCCGACTTCAGCTCGGGTCATGATCTAGCAGCTTGTGAGTTTGAGCTCAGCGTCGGGCTCTGTGCTGACAGCTTAGAGCCTGGAGCCTGCTTTCAATTCTGTGTCCCTCTCTCACTCTGCCCCTCCCCCACTCGTGCTCTCTCTCTCTCGCTCCCTCTCTCGCTCTCTCTCTCGCTCTCAAGAATAAATAAAACATTTTAAAGAATTAAAAAAACAGGGGTCCCTGGGTGGCTCAGTCGGTTGGGCGTCCGACTTCAGCTCAGGTCATGATCTCGCGGTCCGTGAGTTCAAGCCCCGCGTCGGGCTCTGTGCTGACAGCTCAGAGCCTGGAGCCTGTTTCAGATTCTGTGTCTCCCTCTCTCTCTGACCCTCCCCCATTCATGCTCTGTCTCCCTGTCTCAAAAATAAATAAACGTTAACAAAAAATTTAAAAAAACAAAACAACAAATGAAATATTATCATTTAGCATTATCATAGGTTAGCTGTCACTGTGCCAGTCTACAGTTCATGTATGGCCCTTTGGAGAGATATCAAGTCTCATAAATTGTTGAAAAAGAAAAAAGAGTTTAGAATCTCTTAAATAATCAAGAATTCCTATGATTCCCATCCTGCTTTTGTTACACCTTACTCCTTTTTAAAAATTTCTTCTTGTTTCTCTGTCTAGATCCCTTTCTCTTAAGTCCAAAATCACCTGTTAAACTTCTACTAATATTAGTCACCTGTGCCAATAAATCTATTATTTGTAGCTTCTAAAGATGAGTCAAATTTCTCATAAGTTATCAATAAGGTATTAAATTCACATGAATCTACCTAAAAAGAATGTGTATCATTGAGAAGACCTTGTATGTTTACAGTGAATTTAATTAAGATGAGTTTATTTGGGGCTTTCCAAAAGAAATAACCGTCTCTAATCTGCCTATGAACAGAGAAGGAAAAAATACTCTCAAGAGCCATTCAGTAAATAGCTGATTTAAAAAGCAGAAAAGTAAATACTATGTTTAATAAAAGCTTTGAGACAAATTTTTTGAAAGGAAAGCCATTTTAAAAAATAATTATAAGATATTATTAACTACCATAAAAAGTTACCCTGAGAAAACGCACTAGCTGGCAAAATAATTTGAAATTACACATAAACCAAACATTTTGTATTTAAAATATAAGTGATTATGTTATCAGGATAAGAAAAAGAATTTAGTCTATGTATTCCATGGATAGACCTTTCCATTGTGACAGAATTTTAAATGAATACCTTTTCAAATAGTAAAAATACAAATAGAAGGCTAAAAACTTCCTTTATAAACTAACATAATGCAGTTCAGTAAAAATATTAAGCTTTCTCATTCATTTAAAATGTGACAGCAAATGAAGAAACACATTTTGGAATACAATAGCTTGAAATCAGTTTTAAAAATCCATTAATAATAACAAGTTTGCTAGGTAGGTTTAATCAAAGATCTCTACATAAATTTATTACCTATTGATTTTTCTAATAAAGATCTCCTATAAAGAATAAAACATACTATATGTAAATAGAGGCTACAAGCAAATCAATGCATTGTGCATAATGATTAGATTTTAATAATTCTTATAGTTGTAAAAATTATTCACCTATACATAGTTAAATTTTTATATTAAGATTAAGGTTTTATAATTTTTTAATAAAAAGCTACTAAATCAAAAACAATAAGATAAAAATCAAGTTCTATGAATAAATATTTTAAAAGTAAGTACTCTAGGATCATAACACTGACAACACTAATTATCTTTTCTAGTCTTGGCAGTTATGTTGCATACTGTTTGGGTGACTGATGGGATAATTTCACTTCATTTTCTTTCAGTTTATTCTGGACCATGTAGGAGAAGAATATTAAAATAATTAACACCTCTAAACAAAGTACTTGATAAAGTTTTTAGTTGACATAAAATGCTTAAAAAACAAAAACCTCAATTAACTAATACATGATTCTAGAGCAAATAACTAAACCTCTACCTGCTAAAGGAAAACTTTCACTAAGAATTTCTGATTTTAAAAAATGTCACTCAGTATTAATATTAGCCATTTTAGGATTTTTATATATTAAAATCATATATTTTCACAGAAAGCTCTTTTCATTGGTTTGAGATAGCATTACCTTAATCATCAAAAATATAAATGTCTATTTTTATACCATTAAAAATGTTTACCTCGCTAAAAACATTTAATCAGCAGGAATCAAAGCAGTCTTTAATAAACAGGTAAAACGTATGATGAATTCCTTACACCTATAGATATTTTGATTAATTTAGTGATAATGACCTTATATCCAAAAGAACACTAAAGTATTTAAGTTAATATTTAATCTCAAATATAAATCTTTACCAATAGCAAATACACTGTCAATCAACTGGAAAAAGTATAAAAGATATTATTAATCAACTTCTTTATTTGAACATTTTAATACATTTTTTAAGTCATACATATAGTTTATGCACCCCTTATATAATTTATAAGTCATATAGCTTATAATAAGGCTAAACATTAAAAATAATTAATAAAAAGCACATTCTTTGCCTTGATCACCTGATTTTTTTGTTGTTGTTGTTTATAAAATTAATCACAGTTAGCAGGGTAGAAATCGCTTTGAGCTTCGTGAATGACATCCAAGAGATGGGAAAGGATTAGTTCTCAGTTGCTGCCAGTTATAGCGCCAGGTGGCTTTTTCTGCAGTGAAGGTGTTACCGATAATCCCATTACACTGGTACTAAATCTTGCAGACATCAAAATTATCACCAAGGTTCCTTTTCATCCCATCCTTTCCAAATGACTGGAAGTCGCTTCACCTGAAAGAAGTCAAATCCACATGCAGCTGCTGTTTTAGCAGGCAGCAAACTCCCTGAGAATGCCAGTCGTGATTCAATTTTGCTGTGCTGGTGGCCCCCTATTCCCTGTCCAATAATACATCTGTTAAAAAATCCTACAGCTACAAATCAAGTTTAATCCTACCAGGGACCTCATGTTGGTCTTGTCTTCCAAAAAGGCAGCAGGTTCTGCTGTCTATCTCTGCTAGCGTCTGGGGAATACCCTTTAAATCCCAGCTCTACTTAGAAGAATAAGCTAAGGATCACAAAACATGACCTCAAAAACCCTGATATGACTATATTCTGACCCAGAGGCATTCATTCTAGGTGAAGATTAGAACTTTGCATAATAAGATTACACAGCAAGTGAATGATATCAAGGGACTATCCATATGCAGCCGCCTGGTTTTCTATAGACAGCCTGTGCTCTGCAATATGCAGTGCAGACGAAAAAGAGCTTGGTCTTTCTAGCTGAAATAAAATAGATTCACATAAATTAGTTGGCCATTTCCAGATTCCTAAATCCCCTATTACATCTTTTATTGACAGCTCCTGTGAGGATAGCACAAATGTTATTCCTTTTTATTCTGTGCTTCTATAACAATCATGCTCTGTAATTGAAATGTACATAGATTATGGCTCGAAATTAACATCTTGTTTGCTGTAATCTTGGATTACAATTGACTGTGTACATAATAAAATTAGGAAATCAATGGATGGATTTATCATCTCCAAGAAACTAGAGGTATTGTTTAAAGAATAGTTTAACATTTTGTGTCAACACTTTAAATGCAGAAGTCACAGAGAAGTCAATAAAAATTTAAGTGAGTAAAAGGATACAACAGGCATCAGGTAATATCTACATAAAAGTTAGATTACATAAAAATTAGCCCATTTCCCTCAAAATTTTAAAGTGTTAAAATTTTCAAACGTGAAAGTTCAGAGAGATCTCCTTTTGAGATTTTCTCTCAAAACCATACTTGAGCAAGAACCAGTTACACAAAAAGTCTCTACTTTTTATAAAGTACGTGTAGTGACAGTATTTTATACACATCACCTTGATCATTTTACACTTTAAAATATTTGAATCAATTCAAATCATCATTCAATGTTTTATAGTTCTTAACTATGTGCTTCTAAAGTACTTAAAGACATTCCCTCTCCTATTTGAATATATACAGAGCATTTAAAATGTATAGAATCCTAGAGAACTTTATTTTGTTTTTTTTCTACCAAGTTTAAAGCAGTATGAGCTCTAAGCAAACTTATGTGAAAAGAGACATATGCGTTCCCACAAATAACTATGCAGAAAAATTCTAAGAATGTGAAGAGGAGTTCTCTACTTAAAAAAAAAAAATATTAAGATTTGCCATGAGATTCTTATAAAACTAAGCTCCTTGGTATACTTAAAACACGTCTGACAAGTTTGATTTGCCCACAATTGCTAAGGAACATACTACATCCATTACATTAGCCCTTATTTCCTTATTATCACAATATATTTAAGCATATCTATACAATATCTGATAAGTAAACAGGAATCAGGTAACATAATTATGATTTTGTGTATTAATCAGGCAGATATATACCAATAGTATCAGTGGTAGAGCTATAAAAAACACCGTATGTAATTTCAGTTAGATAGTCCATGAACATTCTTTGGTCGTCTTGAATAGGATATAGCTAGAAAATTAATGAGGAATGCAAAAAATACACATTTCTGTAGAACTTTAGAGCTACACTGTTCAATAAGGTAGTCAGTAGCTATATATGGCTACTGAGAACTTGAAATGTGACTAGTCCAAATTGTGATGTATTGTGAGTATAAAATACACACTTGGACTTTGAAGACATAGTACAAAAAAAAACAACAAAATAATTCATATTATTGAAAATAGTATTTTGGATATAATGAATTAAATAAAATACTTAAGTGACTTGCACTATATTTGTACTGGACAGCACTGCTTTAGATCATACATTTTTAACAGTAAATTCCTAAACTAACTGAAATTGCACAACTAATAAATACTAAAGCAGAGAGTTATTCTAGAAGAACAAACATTTCAGTGTCAAATCTGATAGATTAGCTTAGAAAAGAACAAAATGCTGTCATTTCTGCCTCTATTTCACGTTTCTAGGTTAAGGGTAGTGGGGGAGAAGAAGGGACCAACGAGACTGCTGACCACCATGTACCAAAAAAGAACGATATTTTATAGTTACAAAATGCTTTAGTGTATTAAACACAGGTTTTTACAAAAAAAAAAATATATACCTTGGGCAACTTCATAAAAGACTAGTAAGTCTATATGTTACCCCTAATTGAATCCAATAGATAGCAACTTCAAAAAAACATGTCTGGATCTAAAAAGGGTCATGGTTTTCTTCTAAAGGATTATACAATTGTTTATATTCCATTTTTAAAAATACATTATAAGTAATAACTACAGAGATTTGAAGCATGTAATAAAAAGCATGTAATGCTTTTCCATTAGTCTTTTCATTATATACACCAATGTAGGTTAAAAACTCCATTAATTAAGGTTTTACAGAAATAAGAAAGACTACAAATAGTTAAAATATAAAATATATACCTAATTTAATTCAAGAAAGTTAATGGCAGATTTAGTATGGCCAGACAATTGATGTCATACAATTAAAATACAAAGCCTGTCTTTGTCACACACTGGAATATTATTCCAATATAAACAATAGTACATAAAGTATTAACTCATTTAAAAGTTGCTTTTTCATAATTATTTCTTTATAACATTTATCTAAAATACTAAGACTAATCATGAAATATGAGTATGAATAAATAACATGGATAAAATCTAAATTAATTCTTTACGATCCAGCCATGTCACTTTTTCCTAGTCTTTCAAAATTATATAAGTTCTTTCCTTTTCTGGTAACAAGTATCACACAGACACACACAGACACAGAGACACACACAAAAACAAAATAATAACAATAAAAAAACTTTCTAACCATCAATATATGAGTGTAATGATATTCAGTCTAAGTTAATCCCCAGACATCCAAATTCATGAATAAAAATTCATCAGTTTTAAATACACTGAGCCTATTAAGCAAGAACAAAAGCATATGCACAAAAGAGCTTTTAATATATTTCAAAGCCCAGAAGAGCCATGGTCTCATTAAAATTATAAATTACACAAACATGGAATGAAGATTCAAACTGCAGTGCAGCTAAGCAGATTACAGAAAACCCCGCGTTCCATATGATAACACACCATGGCCCTCCCAGATGGGGGCTTGGAACAAAAAGGCCATCACCACAGCTAGGGAAAACCTCCTTGTGATCTCTGGTTTCTGTTCAGCAGATGACAGCCAAATAATATGTTGATTATTCTGTTTGTGCTGCTAAGCTTGTAAGATGGAATAAAAGCGATATGATCTATTGTGAACCCAATGCTAATGTGTTGCTCCACTCATAAATAATATACTGAATTTATTTTGAAACTATCTTTTATCTAAATTTCAGTTTTTAAATGCATGAATTAAAATAAAAGCCAGGATAAAATAATATTTAATTTGATGCTTTAAACTAAAAAATGTAATGACAAGTGAAAAATATCTAAGTACTTAGTGAAGAGTCCAGTACAACTGCCTTTCTTTAATCTCAGCACTGTGATCAGAGACAAAATGCATTTTTAAATAGGTAATTACTCTCATTATGAAATATAAATGCAAAATTAAATAATACAATAATCATGAAGTTTATGATATACATTATTAAGATACAAACTAAAACATATAAAACACTTTTCTGCAATATACTAATGGTACATAATCAGAACATGTATCTAAAATATTTCTGAATAATAAAAAGTATCACAGAAGGCCTTAAGAATGTTCATAACTTGGGCACAAATGAATGCTCACAAAAAATCCTACTTAAAATAAAAATAATTAAAAAGAAGCTTCTAAAAATAGTTTTCAAATATAACATAGAGAACATCATTTCTTTTTTTATAGCTGTAGAGTATTTCATTGTATAGATATGCCACAGTTCATTTAATCAGTACTCTACTGATAGACATCCTCAAAAGAAATATGCAAATATATTAATCAAGAAATATGTATTAGAATGTTTATAATAGCATTATATGGAAAACCACCCAAATGTCCATTAACAGAATGGATTAAAAATATTGTGATATAGTCATATAATGGAATGGAGCTATGAAAATGAACCAACCACAACTTCATGCAATGTAGATGAATAGCAAGACATAATGTTGAGCAAAGGAAACTAGACACAAAAAAATTATACTGTGTAATTGTATGTATAAAATACATACATAATGTTTCTTTTCTTTATCTGGGTGCTGGTTACATGGGTGTATTTGGCTTCTGAAAAATTCATTGAGCCATCTACTTTTAATATGTGCACTTCTCTGTATATATAATTTTCTTTAAAAAGGCAGTTTTACACAAAAATAGTATACAAAGGCAGTCAAAATCCTTGCCATAAGAAATTTAGAAACAGGTGACATATATAAAATCTAAAAGTGAAAACTAAGCATTCTTATACTACTTATTTGAATACTCAAATTTTCAACTCAACAGCCGAAACAAATTCCTGGATTCTTTGAAACAGAAGAGCAAAAGCCACTCGACCCTATTCTCCTCCCCCATCCCCAAACTCTAATACCAGACTCAGAGGTATCTGGTCTTTCTGTCAGGAATTGCTGCTGCTGCTGTATAATAGACCTAAAATAATCTCAGGATGGAACATTTGCCCATATGTTAGAAAATAAAGTAAGACAGAAGATAAGGCAGCTTAACAAATATGTCTGCCATCTCCCCGTTTGCCTTCAAATTTCATAAACTTTTATTTGCTAATTATGAAAGCTTATTACATAATTTAATAAAGAACTATTTTACTTCTCAATGAAGTTAAAAGAAAATATAATTAATTCCTTAATATCACTATCATACAAATAAAACTTCCTGATAATACGATAATAAACTAAACAATGTATCTCATTACCTCCCACTTAAATATTTTCCTTTATTTCTATACTGGAATCAACACATGATTACATTACTGTTTTTCTCATATTAAAAAGATACTTTAAGATATAAGCTAAAAGAATAAATTCATAAGTAAATAAGTAAGAAATAAGCTAAAAGAGACCATCTAAAGATTACAGAGTTCAATTTTCATTTGTGTAACAAATACTTATTCAGTGCTTACCAGGATCTGGAGATAAAGGAGTAAAATTGGCTAATTTCTGTGGTAAATGTAGCAGACTTACCCCTTTCTTTCCCACTCATATGATTTATAAATGAAACAAAACTATTTTTAATGAGTAACACATTATTTAAATATTAAGAACAATCTAGACGATACACAGTTAAAGTTCCATCTACTCCATTTTCCTCACCCATCCACACATAGGATTTAGATTTTGCATAACCTCCCAGATTTTCTTTTTGCAAATATAAGCAAATAGGAATATGTATTTTTTTCCTTCCCCCTTTATGCAAAAAGTAATTTACCATACACTGTTTGAACTTTGCTCTTTTAAAACAACAACGTATGTTTCAAAATGTTCTAAATCTGCATATAGAAAATATCCTTTCTTTTTTTTCACGGCTGTAGAGTTTTACATTGTATAGATATGCCACAGTTCACATTAACCAGTACCCTACTGATAGACAGTAGGGGTGTTTCCAATCTTTTGCTACCGCAAAAATGCTACAGTGAAAACTCCTGTACATATAGTATTACATGAGTACACAAGTACATCTGTAATAAATTTCTGGAACTAGTATACAGAGAAGTTTAAATGCATTGGTCTTTTCCTAGAAATTGCCAATTTGTCTTCTATGAGGGTTGTGTCATTTTGCACTTCCACCACAGATGCATCTCAGATGTATCCTAGGAAAACCTAATCCTCTCGTTTGGCCTCTAAGATAATTTGTTCATAAGGCAATTGCCAACGATGTTCTAATTGCAAAAAACTACAGAAAGCTCTTTGTTTGTTTTAGCCCTAATGCAGAATTAAAATCCGTTCACATAAATTAAAACAAAGGAATTTTCAAATTAAAAAAAAAAAAACAACACCTCACTGACATAAGAAATCATCATATTGATGCCTAATGTACTGGGATAGAAACTATCTATCTTTCTTCCCAATTATCTCCTGTCATCTAAAAACAAATATACTCTCCCATTCCAGTTTTTTTTTTTAAATTAACATTTAGTGGTTTATAATTGGGTAAGCAGTCAAATGCATTTCACTTTGAAATGAATGTTTTCCTGAGGCATTTAAGTTTTCATGAAACCAAATCCATGTGACTTCTATATTGTCCTTTAAAAAGCTATAATTTCAAAGGTGGTTTAATTTTTATGACTGCCATTTTCAAATGGCAGTGTCAACTAATACACTGTTTTTATTTCAATGTCCATCCTATCAAATATTTTATAATTAGAAAATGCCCACTTAGGCCCATTGGACTTCCCATTTGAAGGAGTCCTTAAGCAAATTGTTTCAATATTACTGTTTTATAAGAAAATGCGTACACGATAATTTTAATCCCCCAAATAAGGACGCACCGGTATTTGTAATCTGTGTTGCATTTCAATTGTTCAGAAATCAGCCATCAGGTTATCTCAGAACTCCGAAACAAAGTGACGAATCTAGTTGATGAACCCAAAATAAATTTTAAAAAGCTGCCACACCTTCTGTGCCCTTAGTCAGTAGATGGCAGAACCATACTTAAGCTCTTACCCAAACAATGTTGATTTTAACATTAGAGTCAATATAATGAACAGAAAGCCAAGAAACAAGAATTACCTAATAAAGGTAAAACAAAACATCACACATCACAAGTAGCACATGGGACATAAAAGCCTATCAGTCTAGGACAATTTAGGAGAACAGTCCTATGCAGCAAAAGTCTCTAGGGAAATCACATAAATTCTGTGAAGTGACTGATGTTTACAATGACAATTCTGAGCCATAAAAACAAACAAACAAACAAACAAACCCTTAAATTATACTCCATTTGTACTGTTTAAGAAAACAGATGGGTAAACTTTAAATTTCAGAAACATTATGTAAAAATGTTCATACAAAAAAAGTTTTGGCACATAAAAGGATAAGATTCATTTATCTACAAAACAAACAGATGAGAAATATACTATTTGTTAATAATAGCCTAAGGAATGAGGGATTGCTCAAAATAAAATTCTCAAAATTAGGATATACTATAGCTGTCTTTTAGAAAATGATCTATGATAAATTGTGGTAACATTTTGGGGGCTTCAAACATGGAACTCTCTAGGCTAAGCCAATTCTTGGTGAATAGTCAAAAGAACATCTGATGATTTCTGAAAGCTAGTCAGGCAAATTTTCCACTTAAATGGCTGTACACACTCAAGAAGATATCCTGATTTCACTTTTTAGTTTGTTTTAAGTTGTGACTGCCAAGTAGACAGGTTGATCTGGTTTCTAGCTCCAACTTGCTACATGACCTTGTCCATGTGACTCAATCTCTCTAGCCTTCCTTAGTTTCTTCTTCAGTAAAGTGAAGAAGTTATACAAAATATGACACAATAGTTAACAGACTGAATGCACTAATAAAGTAAACCAAAGAGCTACTACCTGAAGTCTTAAATCTATTTCTTTACTATGTCTAAACATCTGTATGTATACTATTTTGATACCATCACAAACTATATGCCACTTCACTGTACATCTAAGGCCTAGAGTAAAAGAAATTATATTCATTTCAGAATCTTTTCCAATGTTTATTATGGGTTACTCTCAGAATAAAATAAATTTCTCACGTAATCATTTAAATTAATTTAAAATGCCATATAATCAATTATCTTTAACCTGAAAATATATGACTTTTCCACTTCACACCGATAAAAAAACAACATATATGTAAAAGAACGCTCGTGGCAATGTCATTTATAATAGCCAAACACTATCCACCAACAACAGCATGAATGAATCCTGTCATAGTCATTCCAAAGGAATAATATATAATAATGAAAAGGAATGAATATTACATGCAACTATATAGATGATCTCCAAATTGTAATGCTAAGTAAAGGAAAAAAAATGCATATGATTTCAGACAATGGTGCTTACCAACTGACCCACCCATATCCCATGCTGCCTGGGACCCCACTGAACACCCCACAGCCATTCCAGCATCATATGGTAGCAGGTAAGCACCAACCTGAAAGAAAGCACGAAGGCAGTCATAGTCACCACTCTTAGGTAAGTATCTAATATGAGCTGTGAGTTTGGTCATAGGGTCCGGATCTCAGCTCCACTACCCCCAGCCACCTTTCTTTCTCTGTGATCAAAGATGCCAGCTGCCAAGAACTGCTAGACAAGGTGATGGAGACCCTACAGCTGACAGGAATGCTAACACAGGTGCTAGAGGAGGATGGGACCTCCATGGAGAGCAAGGACTTCTTCCAGCTGCTGGAAGAAGACACAGGCCTGATGGTGCTGGAGTTTGGGGAAAGCTGGACCCCAGCAGAAATGGGTACTGTCATATGGGCTGGGCCAGAAGAACCCCAAGCACAGAAAGGACATCACCCTCATCACTTTCCGTGTATACAAGCAAAACCCTTGGGACTTCTTTGGCAGCCTGACATCAAAGCCACATTCTACAGGCTCTACTCCACAAGCTGACTCTAAAGGACTTGGCCCAAAGAAAGTACTCAGGGAGCTCCTTCAGTTGGACCTCCATGTTGTCACAAGGCCTGGGCCACATGTTGCTGGGAATTTCCTCCATCATTCACCATTCAGTAGAGAAGGCTAAGCAGTGGCAGCAGCAGCAACAGGGTGGCCTCCATCCCTGCTGAGAAGGAGCTCTGAGCTTCTGCTCCTAAACTTGTCCCAAGAAACACAACGTGTGCACTGTGACAGTATCAGGTTTGGGGTCCTACAAACAGTGCACACTAGATAACTCACCTGTTTTCCCTCAAAGTCTCTGACCATATTGTGATAGGACCCATCAGCGTTAATACCTTCCACCCCTAGCCTATACCCTTTCCTGAAGAATGCTGTCCCTTCCTAGCCATCTTTCCAGCCTCTCACTTACCATGAAAGGCCAAAGCCTGTCCCCAGGCATCCTGATCCCACTCTAATTGCTGCTACATCTAAATTTCTTAGAACCCCTCCTGTCCTTCAGCTCCCCAGTACACTAGAGCAAGTCCTCTTTGACTTTACATTGAGATCTCTAATTCTTTATACCCTTCTCCTCCTAAATAACAAAAACATTTCCAATAAAAATATTAAATTGGTTACAAAAAATGTGATTCCATAATGATTAAAAAGAGACAAAAAGTAAACATACTGCTGAGAAATACAGATAGAAATGACAAAAATTATAGAGAGAATATATAAATAATTACCATGAAAATCAGGACATCGGTTACCTCTAAAGAAAAGGAAGATTACATTAAGAGTTTCTGGCCTGCCAGGAATGATCTACAATTACATGGTTGCCTGCTTTATATTTATTCTTTTTACTATACATTTATGTTTCTATATGATGGTATGTTTTATAATAAAAGGTTTAAAATGGTATATTTTCTGAAATAATATATTCTTATGGAGAAGGAAAAGAGTGTTCACGTTTTTTGCTAACAATTTTATTTTCTTGGTCTACATTTCTAATTTTTATTGCAATATTTTCATAATAAACAAATAAGTTACTATGCCTAATTCTCCACAACAATAATTAAGAATAGATTTCATAGGCTTTCCCAATGGCTACAAAAAAAGTCCCAGCCCCTTAAAGAGCATTAGTTATCCTATTAAATCTTTGCTTAGCTCAATGTTGTTTGTTACTTCTTTTCAATGAAATGTATGCTTACTTTAAAAAACATATACATTACATCCAAGTAATAATTTTATACAGGCTGCACTCCAAAAAACATCATATTTTATTTAGCTCATGGGTAGGAAGAAAAACACTCTTAACTGTCACACATTTTATATGGAGTCTGTGTATGCATACAGTGTGAGGATTTATGATAGGAAGGACATAGACATGATACTTGAGGTCCAACCCAATGTCACTCTGTGTAAGGCAAGTATGGTTCCCTGTGTGTACTAGAAAACATGGTAGCTGGATTACAGGATGGATATACAAAGCAAGTTACACTTAAAGTCTACTGTACAAAGTGTAACATAGGAAGACTCATTCAAAAATAGATCCAATAATGCCTAATTTAAATTATACTGGAGCGATTTTAAATATTTCCTTTGGAAAAACAAAAAATACAGGGAATTAAAATTATTACAAAAAAGATAATAATGAAAAGAATAAAAATAAACTGACTTCATTTATAAACATTATATACACACAATTTAGGAAATCCTAAAAGGTCCATCATCTACAAGCATCTTTCGATGTATGTTTGTTATAACTTTTAGATGCCACTCAACAAGTGGACAATGAAATTTAGAAACAAGACTACCAGCCCCTTCATCATACTCCAGATATCAACACAATCACGATGGTATCACCCATTTTAATACAGTTGCTTTTGTTGCATATTGTTGTTTTTCTATGAATGCAGCCAAGGAGTTCCTTCTTCAGTGGGTCCAGCTAACCAGTTATTTGCCCATCTATTAAGTGCCAACTTTAAAAAATTACAGTGTCCAGCAGGGAGCAGCATTACAACATTCATAAGACTTAACTTGAACATGAACCGGACAGAAGAAAAAGGGGAAAAAAGAACCACTTACCATAGGTCTGTTCTACAATACATTCAATTTTTAGGGCAGGTGTAAGGCTTCCAGAAAAAAAACAAAAAAACACTTAAAGCATGTTCTCAAAGTATATATGGGTGATCCACGATTTCAGAATTCCTAAAGCAGGAAATAAAAATTATATTAGGTAAAGGATTCCCCCAGCCACGTTATGTAAAATTAGTATATGACTAAATGTCTCTCGTTTTTAAGGTACATATTCCTCTTAGTGGTTCAATGGGATTCTGAATTCAAATATATGATATACTTTGGATAAAATGATTAAAAAAGACCCAGAATATTGAAGTCCTTTATCCACTAGAAAATTTAAGCAGAAGAAAGTGGATGACACGATATATTAAACCAGAGAAAACAGTGGTCAAGGACTTAAAAGGGTTGACAACAGTTGATATACAATTCTAATATATCAAACTCTAAAGAATTGGCAAGTAACAGGATATAAGATTCATTTCTACATGCCAGCATGAATATCTGAGGTTAATTTTACCAATGAAAAGGCAGCAGAGAAGTAGTGTATAATGTGGATATGTTAAAACTGATTATTCAAATATTTACTGAACACAAGCAATGCACGTGATAATTGCAGAAAAACTCCGTGACCAGTTAAAAATTTAGTGACAAATGAAAAACATACTATGTTTGATACTGTCTTGGATGCCAAATCTGCCTAACAGCCAACTAAAATAGTTCCATGTCAGTTCTTATGACTGGAAAAAAAAAAAAAAGGGATTTTCCCATTATAAAATGAACTTTCAGTTATAAAATAAATAAGTCATGGGGATATAATATAGAGTGTGGTCAATAATATCGTAATAACTTTGGTGACAGATAATAACTACACTTATCATTTCACAGTACATAAGAATATCAAATAGGTATGATATACACCTGAAACTGTATGTCAATCATACTTCAAAATGAAGTTTTAACTCCATTTTTATTTGAGATGTTAAAGTTTGCTTCATATGTGTTCACATGCAACAATTCAGTGTCTATGCTGAAATACAAATTTTTCCCATTGAAAGAAGATAACATGAATATTCATCTTGGAATATATGTAATTTTATATAATTTATGTAATACACACTATCACATATCAATGTAATACTAATAAATAACATGTATTCAAAATTTAGCAAGTAATATATAAAATGGTTTCTACTATTTTCTTCTGGCAAAATAACATGAAAACCTTAAGTATATGATATTAAGACTACAGTGACTCTCTAATAATTATTATTTTAATGAAGCCAAAAGAAACTGATATATTTTTATTAATCTTCTACACTTTACTATTAAGCTATTCATGGCATTATTTCTTATATTTTGCCCTCCTTACAGTCTTTCTCTTATCCTATATCTTGCCTTTGCTTTCATACATTTCATTTTGGGGGCACCTGGGTGGCTCAGTCGGTTAAGCGTCCGACTTCAGCTCAGGTCATGATCTCGCAGTTGATGAGTTTGAGCCCCACGTCGGGCTCTGGTCTGACAGCTCAGAGCCTGGAGCCTGCTTCGGATTCTGTGTCTCCCTCTCTCTCTGCCCCTCCACCGCTCATGCTCTATGTCTCAAAAATAAATATAAACATTAAAAAAAAAATTTATTCATTTTTTGTGATATTTCCTTATTCCTACCAGTCCATCTTCTCTCTCTTTTCTAATACATTTCTGTTTCAATCTCAATTATTGTTTTGTCAAACTCCTCTCTTTATGACCCTACCAACTTTTTCCCTTTTATGTTAGGACACTTAAAAGTGAGTTTTTTCTGCAACAGTCTGCTTAAATTATACCCTTTCACCCTTTTATAGGCACTGCCCTTGATCTTAACAATATAACCTGATTGGAAACTCCATAAAATTATACTGTTGCTACTTATAGAAATATTCTCCTCTGATTTATTTAAATATTTGAAGAATTCACTAAACATTTTGGAGTCAATCTTGAAACTGTGAAAAATGTCAAGGACATTTAATCTCACACACTCATTCCAATCGATGAGACCTCCACTATTCTAATAAAGAGGGTATTTAGGATGTTACTACATTAGTATGAACAGATACTGAGTAATAAACTTTTGTAAGTCAACAGAATTTTAGTGCTTTTTATTCATGTGTGTGCATGCACATGTGCATAATATCCTCATTAAAAAGCAAAGATACATGAAATAAACCCTTACTTCTAATATATATCGTCAAGTCTGAAAAGAATGATTTCCCTATTCAGCACTAATACGAGTATTAACATTAATGGTATTAGTACATTAAAAAATAATTTCATAATATCATAAATGTTGGTTTTTAAAATTATAATTCGATTATATAACACATTTATAATATAATTACCTAAAATGAGACTGCAGTGTGTCGAATAGTGTTCCTCCCTCCGCCCTAAATTCACGTCTACCAATAATCTTAGAATGTGACCTTACTGGGATGTAGGGTCTCTGTGGATGTAACTAAGGTAAGGATCAATATGAGGTCATTCTAGATTAGGGTAGGCCCTAACTCCAATGTGAATGTTCTCATACAAGACAGAAAAGGACACAGAGAAACATGGAGAAAAGACAATGTGAAAATGGAGGCAAAGATTGGAGTTATGCTGCCACAAGACAAGGAGCAACAGGAGCCATAATAAACTAGAAGAAGCAAGGACAGATTCTCCCCTAGTGCCTTTGGGACAAACATGGCTCTGCTGACACCTTGATTTTGAACTTTTGGTTTCCAAGTAAATTTCTGTTGTTATAAGCCTCCAAGTTTGTGCTAATTTGTTATGGAAATCCTAGGAAATTAATACATATTTTGGTATTTAGAAGTGGAGTGTTGCTCTAACAGACACGTAAATATTAAAAAAGTTTGAAGAGAGCATTGGTAGATTGCCTTGATGAGACTGCCATAGAAATAGACATGTTAAGGAGATTCTGGTAAAGGTTCAGAAGGTAGTAGACAGAATGGCAGAGAAAACTATCATCTTAGAGAATACATATACTGGCAAGAACAGAATGTTAAAGAAATATGAACATTAAAAGGACTCCTGGTAAAGTCTCAAGAAGGAAATGAGGGATATGTTATTCGACACTGGTGGGAAGGCAATCCCCATTATAAATTAGCAGAAAATTTGGCTGAAATGTGCTCTATTGAGTGAAAAGCAGAATGTTTAAGAATGAATTGTATATTTGGCTGAGGAGACTTCCAAAGTATTAAAGGTGCATTATAGTAAAATGTGAGAGAAAGAGAGAAGGAACTGTTAAGCAAAAAAGAAATCAGTACCAAATGACTTGGACAATTCTGAGGCTATCTAGATTACATAAGATGCTAACATCACAAATCATTAGGAAAATGCAAATCAAAACCACAATCAGATACCACTGCAAACTCACTAGGATGGCTATTATCCAAAAAACAAAAACCAACACAAGTTGCTAAGCACAGGGAGAAACTGGAACCCCTACGTACTATTACTGAACACAAAATGGTCAGCCACTCTGGAAAACACTGTGGCAGTTCCTCACAAAGTTAGACTTACCATATGATTCAGCAAATTCCACTCCTAGGGATACACCTGAAGAAACTGATAGCAGGGACTCTAGCAGATATTTATACACCAATGTTCTTTTCAGTATTACTCATGATAGGCAAAAGGAAACAACCCAAGTGTCTATCAAAAAAAATGCATGGATAAACAAAATGTGCTATACACATACAATGAAATACTATTCAACCATAAAAAGAAATGAAGTTCTGATGCATGATACAAGATGAATGAACTTTGAAAAACACTATGCTAAGTGAAAAACATTATGCAAATGCTAATAAAGAATAATATATGATTCCACTTATATAAGGTACCTAGATATGCAAACTCATAGAGACAGGAAGTAGAATAAAAGTTACCAGAGGCTGGGCAATGGAGGAATGGGAAGTTATTGCTCAATGGGGAAAGAGTTTGTTTGAGATGATGACAAAGTTTCAAAAATAGTGACAATGTTTATACAACACTGTAAATATACTTAGTGGCACTGAATAGTACCCTTAGAAAAAAATAAAATAGTGAATTTTATCACAAAAAGGATTTTTAGCAATATTTATTTATTTTTGAGAGAGAGCGAGGGGCAGAGAGAGAGACAGAGAAGCAACTCCTCATCCATTCAAGTTTTATCATGAGATTGCAGCAATTCAGTTGCATCTTCAGGCTCCACTTCTAATTCTAGTTTTCTTGCTATTTTTACCACATCCATAGTCACTTTCTGAAGGTTTGAAACCCTCAAAGTCAACCATGAAGGCTGGAATTAACTTCTTCCAAACTCTTGTTAATGTTGACATTTTGACCTCTTCCCATGAATCATTAATGTTGTTAATGTCATCTAGAATGGCAAATCCTTTCCCGAAGGCTTTCAGTTTACTTTGCCCAGATCCATCAGAGGAATCACTATCTATTGCAGTTACAGCCTTATGAAATATATTTCTTAAATAATAAGGCTTGAAAGTTGAAATTACTCCTTGATCCATGGGGTGAAGAATGGATGCTGTGTTAGCAGGCATGAAAACATTCATCTCATTGTACGTCTTCATCAGAGCTCTGGGGTGACCAGATACATTGTCAATGAGCAGTAACACTTTGAAGGAATCTTTTTTTGTGAGAAAACCTTAAACTTAAAATATTCAGTAAACGATGTTGTAAATAAATGTGCTGTCATCCAGGGTTTGGTGTTCCCTTTATAGAGCACAGACTGAATAGATTTAGCATAATTCTTAAGGGCCCTAGATTTTCAGAATGATAAATAAGCATTGGCTTCAACTTCAAGTCATCAGTTGCATTAGCCCCTAACAAGAGAATCAGCCTGTCTTTAGAAGCTTTGAAGCCAGGCACTGACTTCTCCTCTCTACCTATGAAAGTCCCAGATGGCATCTTCTTTCAATAGAAGGCTATTTTGTCTATGTCTATATTGAAAATCTAGTTTAGTGTGACCACCTTTGTTAATGATCTTAGCTAGATCTTCTCAATAGTATTGCAGCTTCTACATGAGCTCTTGCTGCTTCACTACATACTTCTTTGTTATAAAGACAGCTTCTTTCTTCAAACCTCACAAACCAACCTCTGCTAGCTTCAAGCTTCTTCTGAAGGTTCCTCATCTCTCTCGGCCTTCACAGAATTGAAGAGAGTTGGAGCCTTGACCCGGATTAGGCTTTCAGCATATCTTGGCTTTCAACATGCCTTCCTCACTAAGCTCCATATCTGGCTTTTGATTTAAAGTAAGAGATGTAGGGGTGCCTGGTTGCTCAGTCAGTTAAGTGTCAGCTCAGGTCGTAATCTCACGGTCCTGAGATCAAGCCCGCTCGGGCTCTGTGCCAGGTGTGGAGCCTGCTTAAGATTCTCTCTCTCCTCCCCTCAGCCCCTCCCGCGCTTGCTCACGCTCGCGCGCGCGCTCTCTCTCTCTCAAAAGTAAAATAAAATCTTTAAAAAAAATAAGTAAAGTGAGAGATGTGGGATTTCCCTTTCACCAGAGTACTTAGAGGCCACTGTAGGGCTATTAACTGGCCTCATTTCATATTGTTATGTCTCAGAGAATAGGGTGGCTCAAGGAGATTGAGAGATGGAAAATGGCTGGGACTAGGCAGAACACATGTAAGATTAATTGGTTAAATTCACTGTCTTATATGGGCACAATGTGTGATGTCCCAAACAATTATAATAGTACCATCAAAGGTCACTGATCACAGATCACCATAACAAATAATAATGAAAAAGGCTGAAATATTGTGAGAACTACCAAAATGTGAAACAGAGACACAAAATGAGCAAATGCTGTTGGAAAAATGGTGCCAGTAGACTTTCTCATTGCAGGGTTGCCACAAGTCTCCAATTTGTAACAAATGCATTATCTGTGAAGCACAATAAAGTGAAATAAACCAAGGGATGCCTACAATACAAAATGGCCTTTAACTTTGTTTTTAACTTTCCATTTGGGGAATGAAAAATATAAAAAGTAAGACATGACATTAAAATTCTAAAGATTTTTTAAAATTTTAATCAACATCCATTACCCTACAGTTCTGCAGATTACCAATATAGACAGTCTTGATTGGGTTCTTTGCTCAGGGTATCACAAGGCCAAATATCAGGATTTCAGACTGAGCTCTTCTCTGGAGTCACTGAGGAGCAATCCACCACCAACCACTTCTAGGTTGCTGGCAGAACCCTGTTTCTTGCAACTGAGATATAGTCTAAGGTTCCCTCTTTTTGCTTGTTACCAGCTGAGGGCATCTCTCATCTCCTTAAGGTTTCCTATATTCCTTTTCCCACGCTGTCTTCATCTTCAGACCCAGCATGTTACAACTTCCTCTTCTGTTACCAGGTGGAGAATATTCTTTTTTTCCCCTGAAAGTCTCATGATTAGATCAGGCTCAACATGGTCAGTTTCCCCATCTTTAGGTCAACTGTGCCATGTGAAAACATAATTAGGGAAGTGACATCTAAGAACGTTCACATGTTCCAGGGCTTAGGGTGGGCCATCACTGGGAAGCCAAATTCAATCAAATTCTAAAGATTTTTAAAAGCAAATCTTTCATTAAATTATTAAAGATCTTGTTTCAGTGCTGGACAATCCTGATAAAAAAGTTATTTAATCTGAGTTGAAATTAAAATTTCTATGCTCTGGAGAAACAAAGGGTCTTATTTCCCTTTCACCGGATTAACACAGGCCTTAGGAAACTCAAAATTATTCATCTCTGGGTTAAATATATTGCACTTACTGTCTCAGTTGTTTCATATCACATTTTCTCACCATCCTAGTCACTATGGATATATAACCCATTTTAGCAAGGGAAATATGCCTCATTTCTAGTGCTAATCTTCATAAATTGGCTAAATAAAGAGCTACCTTTATGGAGGACACTGAGTTTGGATACAAGTGCAACTACTAAATGAGAGCATGGATTTTTGTCATCAGACAGCTCTGTTGTGAATCCTAGTTCTACCACTTAGTAGTTACAGGACTATGATGACTAATTTTGTGTGTCAACTTGACTGGGCTATGGGGTACCAAAATATCTAGTCAAACAATATTCTGGGTGTTCCTGTGAGGGTGCTTCTGGAATAGATTAACATTTAGATTATCAGACTGAGTAAAGCAGATTGCCGTCGCTAACATGAGTATGCCTCAACCAATCCGTTGAAGGCCTGAATAGAATAATAGGCTGACCCTCAGGCCAGTAAAAGGGGGTGAAAAGCATCAACATACTAGAGATTTTGAAGAATTTCTATAAGATATAATGTATGAAATCACAGTGATAGGTAGGTTAGGGTAGAAATGACAGAGTGGAGTAGTTCTGAAAGAGGTGGTAAGGCCTACAAAACATAAAAAGTACGCTGACCCCTGGCCAAGCACACACAAAGAATGTTTCAGGGAAGATAGGACTTTTTTTCTTGTGATTCCAAAGGGGTTGTGGGCTGAATCAACAGTTATGGAGATTAGCATACTTAAAAAAGGTAAAAACTGCCTGATATGGTGCCTGGAAACCTAGGGAAGAATCCTCCTTATCTGGTTATTAGAGAAGCGCCTGGCCTGTCTGCTTATTTATTCTGAGCAAAGCACACTAATAAGTAAATCCTACCTACCTACCAAAAAACTCCCCATAAATATTCTTTCCATTTAGAGTAAAGATTTGCTATGGAATCAAGGAAAAAACCTATTCCAATAATCTATATTATTCAACTGGTCATTTATTAACATGATGAACATCCAAGGATCACCAACATTTAAGGAAACCACAAGAATGAAAAAGGCCCATGATGAAAAAAAGAACAAACAACTCTAGAGATAACAGGTAATTCGAGGGAAAAAGAAAGAAAAAGAATTCTAATTAACATCTTCAGAAAAACTGGATAAGATATTGTACCTACAAAACAAGAAGCATATGAAAGAGTAGAATTAAAAGAACAAAGAGTATAGTTTAAAGAAATTTAAAATAGAATGCCTATCCACCACCATCTCCCCCGCCCCCGCCCTGCAACATACAGAAAAACTTGAAAAGTTGGAACAAAAGTTGAAGAAATACAGAGTAATAACCCAGTGTGGGTGATAATCTCTTTCAAAATAGTACAGGAAAAGAGACTCCTCTGTCCTCTCCAACACACACACACACGAGGAAAAATAATGGAAAGGACCCAGACAATACAGAGCAGAAGAAAAAAATATATATACTACTAAGTACATCTTTGATCTAGAGTAGAAGTTGTCAAACTTGGGCCAATGAGCCAAATCCTGCCAGCACCACTTTAGCAATTAAGGTTTTACTGTAATACAGAATGCTTATATGTTTACATGTTCTCTGTGGCTGCTTTCCTACTAACTACAACAGTAGAGTTAAGTTGCAACAGGGACCATATGGTGTGCAAAGCCTAAAATATTTACCATTTGGTCTTTTACAGAAACATTTGTCGAATCTTGATCTATAGCTATGCTGTCCAATATAGTAGCAACTAGCCAAATGCAGTGTTTAAATTTAAATAATAAAATTAAAACTTCAGTTCCTCAGTCATGTCAACCACACTGCAAGTGCCCAATAGCCATATGTATTTAATGGTTATTGTACTGGACACTGTAGGCATAGAACATTTCCATCAACAGAAGAAATTCTGCTGGACATGGCTTATTTGGAAATTACTACAATAGATTACTAGAACTGTATTTTAATTATTGCTTTAAAAAGTACTATAGTGAAAAAATAAACATATAGGTAAGAGAAGCAGGAAGAAAGATTAAATTCAGAAAAAGATAAATTAGTAATGTTAGAAATGGAAATCATTAATGCATAAACCTAAGATGTCATTCTATGAAAATACCTTTAAAAAATACATATGTATATGTATAAAGGTATTTTAAATACCTTTAAAATATATATATATATATATATATACTTTTTTTTTTTTTTTTTTTTTTTTTAAATAATGCTTCAGGGCACCTGGGTGGCTCAGTCAGTTAAGCATCCAACTTCAGCTCAGGTCATGATCTCACAGTCTGTGAGTTCAAGTCCCAGGTCAGGCTCTGTGCTGACAGCTCAGAGCCTGGAGCCTGCTTTGGATTCTGTGTCTCCATCTCTCTCTGCCCCTCCCCCATACATGCTCTGTGTCTCTGTCTCTCAAAAATGAATAAATATTACAATTTTCTTTAAAATAATGCTTCAAAGTTATTCAGAGAAAAGAAAATCCAAATATATAGCATTACAAATAAGTTAGTAAATGTCATCACAGATATAGAAGGGATTATAAAAGAATTCAATGTAGGGAATACAAATAATGCTATCAAATTTGAAAGTAATAAAAAAAAGTGTTTCCTAAGATAATATAATTCAAAGAAAGGTAAAATATGGAACGAGTCATGAATAAAAAGTTTTAAAAAGTTGTATAATAGATGGCTCCAATTTAGTTCTGAGTTAACAAGGAAAATGTTTGCCTATGAATTTTAATTTTCATCTTATACTGCAAGAAACTTCATATCCAGTATATAAAGTATAAACATATTTCATACCCAGACTCTTAAACTAGAAAACAGTAGTCAAAATAACATATTTCCCTCTGTTAACACTACTCATTGGGCCAAGAATTATATATTTCTTTAGAGGGGAGCTTTACTAGTCTTTGAGACCCTCCATGCAAAATCAGATATGATGTAAGAAGCTTCAAATAGAATGGTTTTAAATAAGTGGCCTTTCCCTGGGTTTCCATAATTATTCGTAGTGAAGATGAACTGATCACACGTCATCAGAAATGTCCAGGACAATTAGAACAACACATGGGTTCAGATTAGCACAACAGTTTTATGCCTATGAGATTCCTCAAAGGTAACACACGAAAGGAGCACCTGGCACCAGTCACCAGTTGTTCAATTCCTTATTTGGGCTTTCTTGAAGAATAGTCCCAGTTTATCCTGCTCTAGAATTTCTTTTACTTTTATCACTGAAAATTGTTAGTGTTCTAGTGTTTACCACTAAAAATGTCTTGTTTACCTTTATAGATACATTTACTTGACAAATTTCCTTGAACTAAAACATGTTTACCTTCTGACACATTTACCCTACTACACTGAATATTCCAACATAGGAGTACACAATGGATTTTTAAATTTTAATTTTAAACTCCCCCAGTTTTCTGTTTATATTTAAATATGCACTAAAAGCGGGATGAACATAAGTACTCATGTGCTCTGGACACTTCCAGATTATACCTGCTTTCCTTGCATCCAGTATAATCTGTTATTTTGGCATTCTTAAAATTTCCTAAAAAATTCATGGGTCAGTGAGGAAATCAAACCAAAAAAGTTGAAAATATTTTGAAATAAATGCTTATGAAAACATAAAATATTAAAAGTTGTAGGATGCAGCAAAAGCAGTATTTAGAGAAATTACACTCCTAACTATAAACAGTATATTAGAAAAGAAGAAAGGAAGAAAATCGATGAATTAAGCTTTTATCACAAGGGGGAAAACCAAAATCTCAGCAAATCAAAACCAATAAATGTAGAAAACAGATAAAAAAAAATAAAGCAGTAATTGACAGAGTAAAAAGTGAACATAAAACAGAAAAAAATTAAGCCCAAAAGTTGGATTTTTGGGAAAAGAATAAAAATGAAAAATCTCTAGCAATCCTAACTATGAAAAAAGGAAGAAACACAAATAATATTAGCAATTATAGTCATTAAAAATGTAGTAAGAACTGCTTCTAGTATGGTGAAGTACACTTACAACAAACTCTTCCCATAGATAACCATAAAAGCAAGACCAAATACAAAAACAATTATCTGAAGGCTCTACAGACTAAATAGAAGCCAAAAGATTTTGCTGATGAGTCAAAGTTGTAAAAGATTGTCACAAAGGTTTCTTATTTTTACAGATTTAGTTTCAGCACAATACAGTATAAGTAGTTAAAAAAGGAAAAAAGTCATCCTGAAAAACCTGAAGTATTGCAAACTAAGCAATGAAATGGGGAAGCCAGAAAAAAAAAATCTACCTAATCAATGTGATTTTACTTATTGAAAAAGTAATGATTCAATATAGCAGGGAAAGAACTGTCTTTTCAATAAATGGTAGTAGGTCAATAAACTATCTATATAGGAAAAACAAATACACCTTTACTCCTACCTAACACCGAAGGAAAAATAAAATCAATTCCAGCAGATTACAGAAGAAATATCTAGAAGAAACACTGAGATCATCTTTGAAATCTTGGAGTAGGCAAACAGCCATAAAATAAAAAATTGATACATCAGAATATATTCTGACTAAAAATGAAAGACAAAAATATGAAAAGGTAGGGCACTCGGCTGGCTCAGTCTGTGCAGCATGCTACTCTTGATCTCAGCATTGTGAGTTAAAAGCCCCATGTTACAGGAAAAGATTACTTAAAAAATAAAATCTTAAAAAAAAAAAAAAAGAAAAATATGAGGGGCACCTGGGTGACTCAGTCGATTAAGCATCTGACTTCGGCTCAGGTCATGATCTCACAGTCCATGAGTTCAAGCCCCATGTCTGGCTCTGTGCTGACAGCTGAGAGCCTGGAGCCTGCTTCAGATTCTGTGTCTCCTCTGTGCCCCTCCTCCACTCCAGTTTGGTCTCTCCCTCTCTCTCAAAAATAAATAAACATAAAAAAAAAAGAATATGAAAAGGGAAGTCACAGACTAAGAGAGGAAATTTGTAACACATTTATTCCAAACTGGACTTCTTTCCAAAACATAAAAAGAATCTAAAAATCTAGACAATCCAACAATACTTAAAAAAAAAAAAAAAAAAATTAGCAAAGACATGACCAGACTCTTCACACAAGAAGTTTATCTAAATGGCCAATAAACATACAAACAGGTGCTCAACTTGGTCAGTCAAAATCCAAATGACAATGTCATACCACAACCCTTTCAGAAAGGCTACAGTGAAAAGAAAATATTAAGTGTTGGTAAGGATGACAGGCAACTGAAATTCTCAAACATTCCTGGTAAGAGTGTAAATTGGTACAACCACGTTAGAAAAATATTTGGCCCCAAACCGCAAACTAGCCAAATCCCTTTCAACAGTAGAATGAATGATGAATTGTGATATATTTACACAATACTACAATTTTTTTAATTTTTAATTTTTATTTAAAAAATTTTTTTAACATTTATTTTATTTTTGAAAGACATAGAGCGACAGAGCGCAACTGGGGTAGGGTAGGGGCAGAGAAGAGACAGGGGGACACAGAATCCGAAGCAGGCTCCAGGCTCTGAGCTGTTAGCACAGAGCCTAATGCAGGGCTCAAACTCACATACTGTGAGATCGTGACCTGAGCCGAAGTCGGACACTTAACCAACTGAGCCACCCAGATGCCCCAATTTTTTTTTTAAGTTTATTTGAGAGTAGCAACCATGGTGGAGGGGCAGAGAGAGAGAGAGAGAGAGAGAGAGAGAGAGAGAATCCCAAGCAGGCTCTGCACTGACAGCACAGAGCCCGATTCAGGGATTGAATTTATATGAACCGTGAGATCCTGACCTGAGCCGAAATCAAGAGTTGGATGCTGAGCCATCCAGGCATCCCTACACATCACTATAAAGCAATAAATAATCCACATCTGTACACATTAATAGCAATCATTTCACAAATACAGTGTTGAACAAAAGAAGTCAAATAGTAATGGCTTTATTTACATAAAGTACAAAAACAGGTAAAGCAAATCAGGACCATGGTTTCTCTTTGTGAATGTACTAAAAGGAAGCAAAAAGAGATTACATGGGGTTAAGAACTCACCCTGTGCACACATGATTTTGACATTTATTCATTCAATCATGCTGCCAGAACACCATCAGACCTTGTAGTAAGCCTCTACAAGATCTCTATTAATATGGTTTACCTTCATAGTCACAGTTGTAATATGAACCCTAAGTCTCAAAAAGCCACTGAGGTATCCATTTCAGTCATAAGATGCTAGTTGCTTACCATGACCATTAAGTTTTCTGATATACCTTAAATAGGTTGCTACAGTTTTAGAACTGCACTCGAAGACTTCTCAGAATACCAACTTGTTGGAACCCTTGTGAAAATGGTCCTACTATGTGGCAACAAAAGTGATATAGACATTGCTTATCAAAACCTCAGATTGAAATTTTATACAGCTAATTTCATATTAAAGAAGTTTTAGGGTTACAATAAAATTGAGAGAAAAGTACAGAAATTTTCCATATACTCTTGACTCCACACGTGTATTGCCTCCCCTATTATCAATATTAGTCACCAGAAAATAGCACATTTTTTTACCAAGGATGAACCTATATTGAGATACTATAATCACCCAAAGTCCACAGCTGATCTTAGGATTCACGTTTGGTGCTGTACATTTCTATGGGTTTGGACAAAAGTATAGTGACATATCCAACAATTATATGGAAGATTTTCACTAAAAATCCCCTATGCTTTGTTTATTCATCTTTCCCCACCAAACACTTCTGACAACCACTGATCTTTTTATGGTCTCCACAGTTTTGCTTTTCCAGAATTTCATAGAGTTGGACTAGGTATGTAGCTTTTTCAAATTGGTTTCTTTCACTTAGTAATTTGCATTTAAGGTTCCTCCATATCTTTTCATAGCTTGATAGCTCATTTGTTTTTACCACTGAATAATATTCCATCGTCCAGAATTTTATTCATCCATTCACTTAATGAAGGACATCTTGGTTGCTTCTAAGTTTTGGCAATTATGAATAAAGCTGCTATAAACAAACATCCATGTGCAAGTATGCATGTGGATATTTTCAACTCCTTTGGATAAATGCCTAGGTGAATGACTGTTGGAGCATATGGTAAGAGCATGTTCAGTTTTGTAAGAAATCTCCAAATTATCTTCCAAAGTGGCTGTACAATTTTGATTTCCATCAGCAATGTATAAGAGTTCCTGTTGCTCCACATTCTCATCAGCACTTGGTGTTGTCAGTGTTTCAGATTTTGGCCACTTTAGTAGGTATGCACTAATATCTCAATGTTGCTTAAATTTCCATTTCTCTGATGACATATGATGTGAAGCATCCTTTCATTTGCTTTTTGTCATCTGTATGTCTTCTTTGGTCAAGTGTATCATAAGGTTTTTGGCCAATTTTTAAATCTGGTTGTTTACTATGGAGTTTTTTTTAAAGAGTTTATATATTCTGGATAACAATATTTTATCAGGTATATCATTTGCAAATATTTTGAGTATGTAGCTTTTCTTCTCATTCCCTTGACATTGTCTCTCAAAGAGCAAGAGTTTTTAATTTTAATGAACTCAAGGTAATCAATGCCTTCTTTCATGGATATCTTTGGTTTCACATCTAAAAAAGTATCATATACCCAAGATTGTCTAGTTTTCTCCTATGTTATCTTTTAGGAGTTCTATAGTTTTGCATTTTATGTTTAGATATGTGATCCAGTAGAGTTAATTTTTGTGAAGGATGTAAGGTCTGTGCCTAGATTCTAATTTTTCTTTGCCATTTATATGTTCTTCCAGCATCATCTGTTGAAAAGGCTATCTTTGCTTCATTATATTACCTTCACTCATTTGTCAAAGATCAGTTGATTGTAGTTATGTGAATTTATTTCTGGGTACTCTATTCTGTTCCACTGATCTGTCTATTCTTTTGCCAATTCCACACTGTCTTAATTAGCATGACTTTGTAGTAAATCTTGAAGTCATGTGGTTTCAGTCCTCCAATTTTGCTATTTGTGTTTGCTATTTTTGGTCTTTTGCCTCTTCATAAGAACTTTAAAGTCAGTTTGTCAATATTCATAAAGTAATTTGCTGGGATTTTAATTTGGATTGCATTGAATCTAGAGATTAATTTGGGAAGAACCGACATCTTGACCTTGAGTTTCATACCCATAAACATGGAATATCTATTTTTTTTTGGTTTTTCTTCAATTTTATTCACCAAAGTTTTGTAGTTTTCCTCTTATAGATCTTATAAATATCTTTTTCAGATTTATGCCTAAGTACTTAATTTTTTTGGCTACTAATGTAAATTAGATTGTGTTTTCAATTTCCAATTCCACTCATTCATTGTTGGTATATAGGAGCTGATTTCATTTTGACAGCAAGGAGAGATGGCTTTAATGAGAATGTGTAGGTTGAAGTGAGATTTGAAGGATAAGTATAAATTAACTAGTGGCCTTTAGGAGGAAGAAAACTTGTGGAGTACAGGAGAATGAATAAATGCTAGAGTCGAGAGAGTAAGGAAATTTACAGAATGATGTGCCTAGAGAGGCAAGTAAAGGGAACTACATGCAAGTGCTTAGTATGTTTTTATATTATCAGATTTCTATTTAGAAAGGATTAGAATAGCTCTGGAATAAAGAATATACTGCAGGTGAACCATGATGAGGGCTATATGTCCCAGAATGGATTAGAAAGCTATGAAAATGGGGCACCTGGGTGGCTCAGTCGGTTAAGCCTCCGACTTCAGCTCAAGTCACGATCTCACAGTCCGTGAGTTCGAGCCCCGCGTCGGGCTCTGGGCTGATGGCTTGGAGCCTGGAGCCTGCTTCCGATTCTGTGTCTCCCTCTCTCTCTGCCCCTCCCCCGTTCATGCTCTGTCTCTCTCTGTCTCAAAAATAAATAAACGTTAAAAAAAAAAAAATTAAAAAAAAAAAAAAAAGAAAGCTATAAAAAAGTAAACTCCATAGGTCTTGGCAATGTAATGGATACGGCAGAATGATGCTTGAAAGAGGACCTGAGTGGGGCATCTGGGTGGCTCAGTTAGTTAAGCGTCAGACTCTGGTTTCGGCTCAGGTCATGATCTCACAGTTTGTGAGTTCGAGCCCTGCATGGGGCTCTTCACTGACATTGAGGAGCTTGCTTGGGATTCCCTCCCTTTCTCTCTCTCTGTCTCTCTGCCCCTCTCCTGCTTGCACTCTCTCTCTCAAAATAAATATTCAAAAAAAAAAAGAGGACCAGAGTGTAAGTGAGGTTACTTGTCTTAGGCAACTAATTCTGTAAATGGTCCTATCATTTACGGAGATACAAAACACAAGAGAAAATTCATTCTTGGGCATTATGAGTTTGAGGTCCCACTAAGATTTTCAAGAAACAGGTAAAGTAAATACCTGAATTTATACTTCTGGAAGTCAGAGAAGTGTTCTGGACTATTTATGTTAATCATTGATATATAAATGGTAACTGAAGTCCTAGGACTGGATAAAAGTAAGAATATGGAATAAAAAGTCAAAATGGTCTTAAGGATTGCAAGATTTAATGGCAGAAAGGAGGGAAAAGAGCTTCTTTTCTTTTACACACCTTAGCCATCGAATTGTCCCCCCTCCTTTCAAAAACTGATCCTTCTATGGGGCGCCTGGGTGGCGCAGTCGGTTAAGCATCCGACTTCAGCCAGGTCACGATCTCGCGGTCCCTGAGTTTGAGCCCCACGTCGGGCTCAGAGCCTGGAGCTTGTTTCCGATTCTGTGTCTCCCTCTCTCTCTGCCCCTCCACCGTTCATGCTTTGTCTCTCTCTGTCCCAAAAATAAATAAACGTTGGAAAAAAAAAATTTTTTAAAAAAACAAAAACTGATCCTTCTCCTATGCTATGATTTCCATTCCTTGTATCTCATTCAGGTCCTTTGCTTTATCAGTTGTCTAGAATTATTTTCCAGTGCCTATTTTCTTTCTCTCTTTAACAAAACTCCTCCCTTAAACCTTTGTCATCTCCCTCTATCCCCCTTCACAGGAAAGCTTTCTAAAATGTAAAATGGTCTACTTTTACAGAATATTCATTTGCCATTCAATTCTAAATATAATTATTTTACTTTTAATTTTACTACTCCATCAAATCTTCCTTTAACAAAATCTCAGAAACATTATTACTAAATCAAATAAACACTTCCCAACTCTTACTTTACTTTCTGTTCCTCTGCCCACTTTTTATTTATTTATTTATTTATTTTATTTATTTATTTTTTTTTTTTGAGAGGCAGAGAGAGACAGAGTGTGAGCAGGGGAGGGCCAGAGAGAGAGAGGGAGACACAGAATCCGAAGCAGGCTCCAGGCTCCGAGCTGTCAGCACAGAGCCTGAAGTGGGGCTTGAACCCACGAACCGTGAGATCATGACCTGAGCTGAAGTTGGACACCCAACCAACTGAGCCACTCAGGCGCCCCAACTGCCCACTTTTTAAATGTTCATGTACCCCAAAGTTTATTCTTGGTTCTTTTTTCTTCTCATCTTAAAGTATATATTTCCTTGGTGACTTTATCCATTCCCTTGATGTAAACTCCCAACATGTGCTAATTAATTTCAAATCTATATGTTTCATCTAGAGATCCCTCTGTCACATAACCCACGGTGTATTGGACATCTCTAGTTGGATACTAAAAGGGTACCTCCAATTAAACATATTCAAAACAGGGGCATCTGGGTTGCTCAGTAGGTTAAGCATCTGACTTCGGCTCAGGTCATGATCTCACCATTCCTGAGTTCAAGCCCTGCGTCGGGCTCTGTGCTGACAGCTCAGAGCCTGAGGCCTGTTTCATTCAGATTCTGTGTCTCACTCTCTGTCTCTGCACCCACCCCCCTCGTACTCTGTCTCTCTCTCTCAAAAATAAACAAACATTAAAAAATTTTTAAACATATTCAAAACAGATTTTAAAAACTCATTTTATTATCTCCCATTTTGTACAACTAACACAAGAACTACAAAATTCTGCTGTTTTCCTTTATTCTTGATCCTCTGTTATTCACAAACCCGTTCAAAGCAGAAACCTGTTAGTCATCTTTGATTCCTCCTGTCAACTTTCCTTGGTCATATCAATTCTACTCCTCATAGTAATCTCTAATTCATTTCATGTTTTTTATCCCAATCGATTCTCTTCTAGTATACTCTTAGCCAAAACACAACAATGAAATATGATCATCATGCTAATACTTTACTTAAAATTTTTAAGTGATTTCCCATTTCCCATTATTTTTACAAAAAATAAGAACCACAACCTTAAAAAAAAAATCAATTAGACCTTTGTCTAACTTCTCCAATCTCTTCTTAGCACTCTGTATAAATCATGAGAACTAACCTGCACAGAAGCAATGGGTGCAGATTTATTGGAGAAAGTCTCTGCATTCTCTGTAATGGCTTTCATTGTCTATAATGCCCTTATCTCTTACACATCCTTCATCCACACAGGTTAAACTTCCTTTTCAGTAGAAACGTCCCACAGCCCCCCTCTCTCAGTCCAAGTTAGGTAACCTGCATTTGTCCTCCAAGGATTTATAATATACTTTACTATCCTATTTACCCACTTTCCTCCCACAACTCAAGGAGAAAAGAAACTATTCTTTCTCCTATAACCTGAATGCTTAGCATACTGCCTGGGATTTAGTACGTGCTCAACAAACAATTGTTGTTAATTATTAAGTTGTTATTAATCATTATTAACACCACACCTAAACATATTCTTTTAACTCTTCCCTTCCACAAATACCTCATTTATTCCAATGTTTTATACACAACTCTACATACTGGTAAATTCAAGATTTTGCTTTGAGGGCAAAAGTTTTGTCTTCATCAAAAAAAAAAAATTAAGATAGATTAATTTATTCTATGATCATGTTATATGAAAGATACAGCCTCATTTCAAGAATGGCTTTGCGTGCATATATACGGCATGCTTTCCTAATTATAAAGTTGAAAAACAATTCTTCATTTCTAGTAATAAGATAAACAAAGCATCATACCATTGCCTTTAGAAAACTAACGGGTGAAGTAAATGGAGTAGAAAATAAGGGAATATGTAGTAAAGAAGCCCATAAACATTCAATATTGGTAGTATTTCAAAGTTTTCAGAGCAGCAAAAATATCCAAGAAGTTTCCATTTGATATTAGACTGCTTTGTTCCTTTTGTTTTGGCCTTCTTAGTACTTATTCACCACAGGAAAATATTAGCACCAATTGTCCAATGTGTTCACTTCAACTGCTATGCTGTTTTCTACATGTTAATCTTGTATCCCCAAATGAGAACATTTTTACTTCAATAGGCCTAAAATGACATATTAGGTCTAAGCAGAAAGCAAGCACTCAACAGCTATTTATTGAATAATTTAGATTACAAATATATACTGATGAAAGAGTCTAAATGAAAGCATCTAAACCTTGATCAAGCTTTGCACCTGATATATTGTTAAAGAGTAAGGTGGTTTGTTTTGTAGTCTCAACATTTTACTTTAAAAACAAAAACAAAACCCACCAGCCACTATTTCACAATACTAACTGCAATTTATCAAACAGAACAGGCCAAAAAGTTTTAACAAGTCACTGCGATTTAGAACAATCCTATGGCAAGAATTTCAGTGAGGTTGGATATATTTTTAAAGTATCATAGATCACTGTCAAAACCAATAATCTAGTAATGCAGGCATGATTTGGGAGTCTATTTTAGTTTAGTCATTTGTCAATCGTGAATACCTTAAAAATCACTCCTCTAACCAGCTCAGTTTTGAGAAAAGTTTTAAATCCAAAGACACATCTCTAAATCACATCTTTTTTCAGCACATAAAATTCTAATAAAAAAGCTCTCAATTCAGAGTTCACAAATCACTAGAAAAAGAAAGTACATACACATCCAATACTCACCAGGTTTTTTTTTTGGGGGGGGGGCGGGGGAAGACACTTAAAGTATTTTCTGTTATTTGCAGCTGCCTTAACAGCAAATGACAATTAAATGTGTGAACAAGGTTGTCAGAGTAACACTTGTCATTCACACTACTTATGGAAACGCGCCCCAAGACTTCCAGAAGCACTAATTAAAATTAACGAAAGCTTCTCACGGGGACTTGTCAGAGAAGTACATTTTGTCATTTGCTGTTTGAAACAGGAACACCAAATCGCCTCAAAGCTCAAGAGTTTTCCCCTTAAGGTCTAAATCCAACCCACCTCCCTGGCATCGGCACTGATGAACTGAGCCCAGATGCTGAGCAAGCAACTCATTAAGAGTTCCAATTCCAATTTCTTCAATATAACACAACCATCCCAAGAAAGAAAAAAAAAAGAAAGAAAAAGGAAAAAAAACAATCCTGATGTTAAAGGCGGTATGAATTTTCTTTCAGAAATCAGAAGAGAAAGAGGCGAGGGAAAATATCTTTTCTCTTTACCAAGGATTGGTGAAAGGTGCAATTTCCCACTGGTAGTTTCTAGACATATCGCTCCTTTACTAGCCTTTTCTTTAACTCAGAGTGAATACTCAAAACGAGAAAAATTTTGAACACGACCCACCTCTATCCCCAAAGAACCAAGGTAGACTCACCCAGGACTCAGGTGGGCCTTTCTCACCTGGGCCCCAGAAAAGTCCGCCGTCCCCACGTAGAGCTCACTTTTCAGCAATCCTCCTTGCGATTGGTTGACTGGAAAGAGAACTCTCAATCCTATTGGCCACGAGAGCCGTGGTACTGGGCAAGGAGGCGGGAGTTTGGGACTGGCTCTGACAGGCCGCTGCTTGAGTTCCCAGAGTTCCTATTGGGTCAACGCGGGAAGCTCCAAGATGGCGGCAGTGGCGACCTGCGGCACCGGCGCTGGGAGTACTGGATCTGTGGTGGCGGCAGGCAGCAAGAACAACGTCACCAGTTTCCAGAGGAGGGGTCCTAGAGCCAGCGGTTCTGACAGCAGCTATTCTCGACTGGTGTCCATCGCGGGCACACGACCGTCGGTACGGAATGGACAGCTGCTGGTATCAACTGGGCTCCCAGCCCTGGACCAGCTCTTAGGTCGGTTCAGAACGGAGATTTGGGTTTAGGGAGGGCACCTGCCGGGGAAGCCACCCTAACCTCACGTCTCTCTCTCCCCCTCAGCCTTCGGACGTGGAGAGGATAGTCCGGTCTGATAGTGACGGAGGGGAGGAAGGGTTACACTGAGACTTTTAAATGTTGTTACTGCTCCCACTTTCTACTGTGGTTCTGGCCCACCAACCTTTTTTAGGTTACGACGGGATCCCTACATGTTTTTTGTTTGTTTGTTTGTTTTCTTGAAATGCTGCCTAATAAGGGGGAATCATTAATACTTGGAGACGGTTTGGCCTTCATCTCTAGGATCCCCTCCTGGCCTCTGATTGCACCCTTCTGTCAACCCCAGGTAGTTCGCGGTTTGGCCTAACCTACAAAAGTTTGTATCATTGTGAGAGATTTGAAAATGCTGGGGAAAAAAAAAAAAAAAAAGTAACTTCCCTTCTTTCACCGCCAGGCTGCTTATCTCCTGGTTCTGAATCTTTAAACAAACTCTACTGGCTTTTAAGGGAATGGATGTTAAAGGCTTATGTGGATTCAAAGTAGTTAAATCCTGTTGTTGATATTGACGGTCATACTAGTGTCTGCGTTAAATATATGTATATAAATTTTTGTTAATTTTTTTCTCTATATATTTTGCCTCCCAGAGTTAAACTCCAAAGATACGTTTAAGGTTAATTCCTATTTTAATGAGAAAAAGAAATCCAGTTCTTAGGTCTTCCTGTAAAATCTGTAATTTTTCATGAGAAGCCTACTGAAGAGTAGCTTGTTTCATAACCATTATGTTGCAGAGATTGACCACATTAGATTGGTAGGACAGAGCTGCTGTGCTAAGAGCTTGTAAATTAGTTAATACCTGTTAGAATGTTTCTTCATTAAAATTGGTCTATGTTTATATTTCATAACTTCTATATAGTATGTGATATGTGTCAGTTAAATCTTGTACACTTTCATAAAATATTATAAATGACGTTGCTGGTTCTTGTACTTCACTTGACATTTCTCTATTTTTTACCCTTCAAGGTACACTTTTCAGGTAGGTTTAGTGCAAAGGAAATTGACAAGGCAAGCAAACTGTGAGAAAGAGTGTGGCTTCTTGTCTCTGTTATTTCACGTCCTTAACTGGATCCTGGTTATTTCTACATAAATTTAAGTATTTTCACTTAATTGTTTTAAGTCCGTTGCCTTCCTCAATTTCATGGTACTAAAAACAAATGATTCAAAATATCTAGTTAGCAAATATTTATCTCACTTTTTTCCCTGGTGAATTTTACCTGGTCTTGTCCTATATTTGAACTGAAAGCTTGAAAGCTGTTCTTAGTCCTTGCCTTTTTTTTTTTTTTTTTTTAATTCAGTGGAGATCTGTAACTTCATTCACTTGATCCTGAAGCTATTCAAACAAAAAGGTCACATTTCTGACATTATACCTTCAGTTTCTCATTAGAATAACGAAATGCCTAGCACAGTTCCTGGCATATAGTTGATTCTCATTAAGGTCTTGATTGAAAGAAAAATAATGCGTAAAAAAAAAAAAAAAAAAAAACCTGGACAAGAGATTCTGAAACATGTAGGTTGAGTTATGTGTTTGAGCTCTAAAAACAGACACAAATACAGTGATGTGAACAGAGTCGTAAAACTAGAGACCGTCTATCTAGGCTGATCTTTGAGCTTCAAATTTAGTGTTCACTCTGCTACAGCTGTCTCAAATTTTTGAGAACTCTTAAGTGGCTTTAAGCATTCATCAAACCTAAGACTAATGATTTAAGTATGTGTCTTAAAGCACCCACCAAAAAGTTAACCCAAAGCACCTTCCTTATGTGTTTCTACAGTGATATAAACTTGAACTATAATTTAAAAATCTTCCAGATTTGCTTGAGGAGGACCCTAGTATTTGACTGTAATAAGCTTATGCTGAAAATTGGTGTTCATTAAGATCATTGAAATAGGTATCAGTTTTTGGATATTTTGAAATATATTTTGTATGTATACAGTTAATTCTCAAAGAGCACAGAAGTTGAAGAGGTTGTTATTATAGAAGTTAGTACATTTGGAATAATAAATATGTCTAGAAGTATTTTAGTTGTTAACTTCTTAATGGCATTTTTGTATTTTGATTTTTTTATTTTGTATAGCTCTGTAGAGCAAATCCATTACATTTGTTTTACATTAAAATATTATTTGGAAGTGAAACATTTGGCTGCTTATGTGTATACACATAAATATAAGTAATTAGATTATATTGTTATTCTAAAATATTATTTGACTCAGATTGTGACAAGCCTAATATAACCATATTGTGACAAAATATAATGATAATAGGATGTTATGATACCAGAATGGTGAAACTGTGCTATAACATTGTATTTATTGCCTAAATGTATTTTGTGGTTACTGTGTAACAAGTAAATATTGTATTGTCACTGCCATGTGGTGCAGTGATTTTTACTACTGCCACTGTGATGTCAATGTAATTTTAAGCATAGATGCAAAATATATTTAAATGTATATTTGAATATATTACACAGGCAAATTGAATGTTGATCTTTTGAACATATGCTGATATTTCTATTCATATTCCCAAGTGCTTTATAAATTTGAGGATTCCCCATATCAACATCTTTTAAATGTGATCTAATCATATTAAATACTTTTGTTATGACAACTTAAATTTTGTTAGATATTGACATACATTTTCCAACTTGGCCACATTGAAATTTTTTCAAATTCTAAGATTTCCTAACCCAGGCTCCCAGCCTTGCCTTTCCAGGACATTTATGTTGTTATACGAGGACACTATATGTAAATATTTCATTTACATGAAATGATTGGCAAAAAGTTTACAGTAGGTGAAGAATTCTGGCAGGATTTCTTTTTTTCTAGAATAAAAAAATATAGCTCATCCTAGGATCATATTGTCTAACCTGGAGGAATTTTCCCCAACCTCATCCTTCAAAAGGATACTTGAAGAAAGAGTGATTTCCCAGGTTTGACTGGCTTAAAATTTATGTGCTGTTTGGAACTTACTCAGTTTTGACAGTCAAGTGAATAGAAGATAGGGATTTGGGATAAATAATAGTTCGGGAAGAACACTCCAAAGAAGCCTGATGGTTGTTGCCATTTTCAACACTAATGTCAAAAAGTAAAAATACTGGTGGGCTTATTTCCTTTGCACCACAGTGTCTTAATATAGAGTGTGAAATGTACTTTGAGTTTGGACTATATATTAAAAATAATCCTGGTTATGATAGTTTAGCAACTGATATCTGTACATTTAAGGGAAATGTAGCTTATTCCTTTGTATTGTTATATAAAACTTTCATATAATTTAAACTACAGAACCATTCTCACTGTTAGTAGCTTTTTCTATTTGTTTCCCATATTTGCCCAGCTAATAGTTTTGATAATCAAGAATTGTCAGGATATTTACTACCTCCTAGTGACAGATGAAAAAGTTGAATTGTTAACGAAATAAACTGCAATTTAATTTGAGGTATGGCATTAAGTAGTTAAGGACATTGCTATGAACCAAGGAAAGAATATGAACTTTTTGTGCATTGTTTTTTCCCTAAAATGACCTTCTATGATTTTATACAAAACTATTCCTTTATAGAAAACACTAGAAAGAACTGATATAAATCGTTGTCTTTCATGACTTTTCGTTCTTTTCCCTTTTACTTCCTGTAACTGAAAAAGGAGATGTCTTTGTAAGATTTCACTTCTGGGCCTTCTTGTCCCAATATATTAATTTGGCCTTGCTTACCCAGAATTTATAGCTTAATTAGAGATTTGTTTTGGGAAGTGTATGGGGATTGAATTTTCTACCTTTAAAATCATTTTCTGGGGTCCCTGGCAAGCTCAGTTGGTACAGCATGTGACTTTTGATATCAGGGTTGTGAGTTCAAGCCCCACATTGGACATGGAGCCTACTTAAAAAAAAAAAAAAATTGTAGGAGTGCCTGGGTGGCTCAGTCGGTTAAGCATCGACTCTTGATTTCTGCTCAGGTCTTGATCTCAAGGTTGGTGGGATTGAGCCCTGCATGGGGCTTCACACTGTCAGAGCCTGCTTGGAATTCTCTCTTCCTGCTACTCCACCACACATGCACATGTTCTCAAAATAAATAGACATTTAAAAAACAAAAGTTATAAAAATTAAAATTTTAAATCATTTGCTAATTGTCCACATGAATAAAAAACAACCCTTTGTATTTTAAAAATCATAAAATTTCAAGATAATTGTCAAGGTCTTAAATTTTCTGGTAATGTTTCCTAAAGTATTAGATTTTTTCTTAGTTTTCAGACAAAATGCTGTGTCATTTTTAAAATTTAAAACCTTGAAATTAACACTTTAAAAGAATCCTCAAGCTTTCAAACTCATTATCTTACATGTTGATAAACTATTCTACCTGTATTTTTAGTAAGCTGGAAATACATAGACTTATTAAAGAAATCCATAAGTAAAACCAAGAGTTTATTTGCTTAGTGACTTCAATGTGATGATTGCTCTGAGATCTGATTAAAAGAGAAAGGAGGCAATAAACAAGACCATTTCACTCCTTATGTTTCATCACAGAAATAAGATGATTGCTTCCTTTTCCTGTTACATACCTGTCAAACATTTTAGTGAACTATTGGGAAAAGATAGTCTATTTTAATTGGGAACTATTAATGTGAAATCTGTGTTCCTTTTCAAATAAAATTACTAATGGATATTTGCATTTGAACATATTAAAACAAGCTTTGGTTCAATGTAGCATGTCAAGATAGCCTGTCATGGTTGGTTGGTTAAGCTTTGGATTTTTTGATGAAGGCATAGCTACAAACTTGCTCAAACTTACGTCAGAACCTCAGTGTATCAAGTGAGGTATATCAAAATACCTTATATAAACAGAGGTATTTTAGGGAAATGTAAGGTCTTGTCACACTGAAATTTGGAAGAACAGAGGAACTTTGCTGCTATATGTGTGTGTATATGTCCATATCAAATCCTTTCACCTCATACACACAATAAGAGTTTGAATTTTAAAATAGTAATAAGGTGGCTTCATCTTATTCCCCATGACCAACCTTCAAAATGACCAAACTTTACCTGAGCCCTCCAAATTTGAATCTAGTAAATTTACATAATAGAACGCTTTAGAAAAAAAAAATTTACCTTTTTAAAACAACTTTTTTTTTTATTTTAGACAGAACGTGAGTTGGGGAGAGAAGCAGAGAGAGAGAGAGAGAGAGAGAATCTTGAGCAGGACCCATGCCCATGGTAGAGCCCGATGCAGGGCTCAATCTCAGGACCCTGAGGTCATGACCTGAGCCGAAATCCAGAGTTGGATCCTTAACCAACTAAGCCACCCAGGGGCCCCAAAACTTCCTTTTTGTAAGAGAAGTTCTGATAGTATATTAAGATGATTGGTTAAAGTCATTAAAATGTCCTCATTTTATGTTGTTTTAAGTAATGTTCAAAGTTTCCAAACATAGAATTTTAATGTACATGAGATTTTAAGATTTAATTGGGTGGCATTTCCTGAATTGTCAGAAACAGTGGATTACTTGAATCATTCTTACAGAAAATTGCCTTCTTAGCATACACTCATTTGTGATGCTTTGTATAATGCTTTGCTTAACTAATTCATCAATGGGAAGTATTCTTACTAAGTCTTATTACTATAGTGATCACTATCACATAATGATAAATCTTTAATGATTTGTTTTAATTAGAAAATAATGGCCAGAATGGTAACAGCTATTACTGAATACCTCTCTGAGCCAGACACTTGAGAACTAGGTATCACTTCATTTACTCAGGAAACTATTCCTTGATCTGTTCTTATCATCACACTGTGAATAACATTCCCACACAAAAAAAAAATCTTTTAATTCTATAACTATTCCAGTTGTATGCCTTACATAAATTCTTACTTTGAGGCTACATGAATGTAGACCCAGGGATGTTTAGGTTAGAAACCTAAATCTTTCCTATAAGAAATATGGAAAGAAAAGCAGCTAACTTTTATAGCATCTCCTCTAGACTAGACTGCAGTCTGCTATATCCATCTATTAGTTCATCTTAAATATACACACGATGATTAGTATACAAATGCTTGTTTTTTCATGTACGGGAAAGTACAGAAATAAGCAATTAGAAAGTAATATGCTCCACATGGATCAAAACATCAGTGGTAGTCTAGATGTAGCACAAACTTTGTAAAAGTAAACATTGAGCCTAATCTTAGAGAAGATCTTTTGTTTCTCTGATCCTTCATGGTTGTTATCCTGTATATTTCAACTTACGTGAATCTTTTATTTGGAACAACATTTGAAGTTATCCTATGTAGTCTGGTGTGACTTCAAATGCTGTCATGAAAGAACATATCTAAATGTGAAATTAAAATATAGATTTAGTCTATAACAAATCCTTCTAAACATAAAAATGTATAAATTATTACTTTCTTCTTTTTAAAATCTTCTTCTCTAACAACTTGAAATGTTCTACCTGTAGTCATCAAGTCACCAAAGTCACCAAGTGTGTTCATGTATGTGACCAAATTTCACATTCGTTGAAACATAACATTTATGCATATTTGCAAGGTCAAAATGTAAACACTATCAAGGGAACTTTTCATACTAAGTTTTTCTATGTAATGTTTGCCACTACAAAATTTGTTGGGGGAAGAGTTCTTTATTGGTATTCTGTTTCTTTCCCAGTTTTATGCACCAAAACCGAAAAACACATGTAGGATTGACTTCAATTGTCCACCAGTTTTGACTAGTTTCTTTTTTAATTACTTGAAATATATTTCATTCTTTGAAATACACATTTTATTCTTTGTAAGTGAATTTGCTAGTATAATTTGTAACATTAATTGCAAATAGTAATACTTTTACAAATATTTTTACCAATGTTTCACAAGATATTTGTACTCAAATGTCTTTTTACTGTAGTTCTAGTCTCCTAAAATTTGATTTTAAAATGATTTTTAATGAAATCCCTATTTAAGTTCTATGCTCAGGATCATATTACCCTAATTCAGATATTCAAAACAACATTTCCTTCAAGTATTAAAAATGTATTTTATGATTGTGACCTTTTTGTTTGAAATACAAAAGTATTGTTCATTTTAAATTCTAAATGTATTTAAGAGTATGCACAGTCTTTGCGTATATTATTCATAATGAAAAAAATTAGCTTAATTATCAGGGTTATTTTCCCCCAAAGCTTATTAAATGTGAGGGTAAATAATAAAGTGGAATTTCTATTATAATAACCTTTCTTTTTTATGTTGTACTTCTGTAGTATTAAGTTACTGTGAACATTTAGGTCTCGGCTATTGAGTTAATTTATTAACAAGTGCTAAATATAACATTACTGGAACACGTAACCGCAGTTATATTGAACGCTACATGGTCCTATCACAGGAGAAAGGAGGATAGTACAGTATATTATGAAAGTAATTGTAATGTGTAGTGTGTAATTACATATAATATGTAATTATTTCATAATAGCACCTTAAGCAAAGTATTGCAAAGGTAATTAAAATGTTGTTCTCATCTGCAATTTTAAAGTTACTGAAGTAGCAGTTCTTGATAAAGCTTAACTTTTATGCTAAAGATAATGTGTATAAAAAGGTAGCTAGATTAATTTTCTTCTTTGTTTTGTTTCACTTCCAGGTGGAGGTTTGGCCGTCGGAACAGTTCTTCTAATTGGTTAGTATGGCATATACACTTTGTTCTTCCTAATCAGAGTTTTCTGTTGTGCATAATGATTTTTATGGGTTTGCCTATTCTGATATTAAATATGTCACTTTCTATAAGAATTAAGGTAAATTAGAGAGGAAATGCCTTAAGTTTTAATTTAAATTCAAATGTTGATCTGAACTTGAAATAAATGAAGCAAGTATATCTGAAAATATAGCTCTTATAATTTAAAAATGTTCACAGTGCATTGTCCTCCATTTTTTTTTAAAAAAAGCTAAAATCATTGCCAATTGTTTTTTTGTTTTGTTTTGTTTTGTTTTGTTTTGTTTTGTTTTGTTTTGGAGAATCTCTGTATTTGTATTTTCAGTGGAATTAAAACTGATTAGTTTGAGAAGTTGATGTACCAATAAGTCCATTGTATATATATCATACATTTTTATCATTTTCTTCTTATTGAAAGAAAAGTAACAGACCAATAAATCATATTTTCCTCATCTTTAAGCACCAACGGTTCTTATTTAATTATACATACATAATCCCATTTGCCTTATTGTTTAGTTTAGATCGTAGAATCTTGGAATTGAAATAAACCTTGGCAGTTACGTAGTCAAAGCTCCCATCTAGCTACAAATCACTTTTCCGTCTAGACACAAATCACTTTTCCATCATCCTTGACAGTAGCAAACACCATCTGAATATAGATTATATAGTTTAAAGGGCTCATTACTTCACAAAAGAATGCATTTTTTTTCAATATATGAAATATATTGTCAAATTGGTTTCCATACAACACCCAGTGCTCATCCCAAAAGGTGCCCTCCTCAATACCCATTACCCACCCTCCTCTCCCTCCCACCCCCCATCAACCCTCAGTTTGTTCTCAGTTTTTAAGAGTCTCTTATGCTTTGGCTCTCTCCCACTCTAACCTCTTTTTTTTTTTTTTTTTCCTACCCCTCCCATGGGTTTCTGTTAAGTTTCTCAGGATCCATATAAGAGTGAAAACATATGGTATCTGTCTTTCTCTGTATGGCTTATTTCACTTAGCATCACACTCTCCAGTTCCATCCATGTTGCTACAAAGGGCCATATTTCATTCTTTCTCATTGCCACGTAGTACTCCATTGTGTATATAAACCACAATTTCTTTATCCATTCATCAGTTGATGGACATTTAGGCTCTTTCCATAATTTGTCTATTGTTGAGAGTGCTGCTATAAACATTGGGGTACAATGCCCCTATGCATCAGTACTCCTGTATCCCTTGGATAAATTCCTAGCAGTGCTATTGCTGGGTCATAGGGTAGGTCTATTTTTAATTTTCTGAGGAACCTCCACACTGTTTTCCAGAGTGGCTTCACCAGTTTGCATTCCCATCAACAGTGCAAGAGGGTTCCCGTTTCTCCACATCCTCTCCAGCATCTATAGTCTCCTGATTTGTTCATTTTGGCCACTCTGACTGACGTGAGGTGATATCTGAGTGTGGTTTTGATTTGTATTTCCCTGATGAGGAGTGACGTTGAGCACCTTTTCATGTGCCTGTTGGCCATCCGGATGTCTTCTTTAGAGAAGTGTCTATTCATGTTTTCTGCCCATTTCTTCACTGGGTTATTTGTTTTTCGGGTGTGGAGTTTGGTGAGCTCTTTATAGACTTTGGATACTAGCCCTTTGTCCGATATGTCATTTGCAAATATCTTTTCCCATTCCGTTGGTTGCCTTTTAGTTTTGTTGGTTGTTTCCTTTGCTGTGCAGAAGCTTTTTATCTCAAAAGAATGCATTCTTGTTGAAAATGCTATAATGTTTTAGAAAGTTCTTCATATTAATGTTGAACCTGTATAATTTAACAGATTTGTTGTTCCTAATTTTGTCCTCTGGCATAATATAGAATTAATTTATGTACTTTTTCATGTGACACTCTTAAAATACTTGAAAGTAACTATTTTATCGCCTCAGATCTTCTCTAAATGAAAGTTTCTTAATCTGCTTTTTATGTGTTGTAGTTTTCACATTCCTCAGTCTCCTGGTATGTTCTGTTGTCGCACCTTTCAGTCAGCACCATCTCTTCAACTATGCTCTGAACTGAATACAATATTCCAAATTTAGTGTGACCTATATTCAGCATATTGAGACTGTCAAATGTGATAATCCAGATAGAATTATTATTTCTATGCCCAATAAAGTTGCTTTATATTCATTGACTTCTCTTAAGGTAGCAATGAAATGTGTTAAGTATTTTAGAAAACTCTGCTCCAGGAATGACTAAAATGCAAAATGGTTGTGGGGCGCCTGGGTGGCTCAGTCAGTTAAGCATCTGACTTTGGCTCAGGTCATGATCTTGCAGTTCACAAGTTCAAGCCCCACGTCAGGCTCTGTGCTAACAGCTCACAGCCTGGAGCCTGCTTCAAATTCTGTCTCCCTCTGTCTCTGCCCTTCCCCTGCTCGTGCTGTATCTCTGTCTGTCTCTCTCTCTCTCTCTCAAAAATAAATAAACATTAAGCAATTAAAAAAAAAAAAAGACAAAACAGTGGTGTGTAAAATTTGCTACATACATAAGCATTTCTCTAATAAATGAAGCTCAATCTGGAAAACTCAAAAGAGATTTGTAGTATATCTTACTCCCCATCTCTGCTGGATAATTGAAAAGTAGTAATAATAATAGTGGAGCTGCCCTTTATTTAAGTCTCACTCTGGGTAATGTATTGTGGTAAATGTTTTATACACAATTTTTCCCTTAATATAACAATCTTATAAGATACTACATGTAATCCATATTATCCCCATTTTATATTTTAAGAAATAAGATTCAGAGGAGTGAAGTAGCTTTCCCATTATCACATAGTTAGTGAGAGAACTAGGATTCGAAATCTGGCATGACTGAAAAGTTCATATTTTTTGTAACTGTGCTATGTAGCTTTTTTAATGCTTCATTTAATGATCACAAACACTAAAATAGGAGTTTTATGCCTTTTTTTAGAATAAAGTATTAAATAGTTAAAGAAAGCCTACATTTGTGTGGGCTTTTTCTTTTATTAAATTTTCAAATTTCTAAACTTGAAAGAGTCCTTCTTTAATTATTCACAATAAGGATACAGGTTGCAGCCGTGCCAAAATTCTTTGTTTTAAGAGAACAAGTTGGTGGTTGCCAAGGGAGAATGGTGGGGAGATGAGTAAAATGGGTGAATGGGAGTGGGAGGTACAAGCATCTGGTTATGGAATGCATACATCACAAGGAAGAAAGGCAAAGCATAAAGATTCCAGTCGATGGTATTATAATAGTGTTATATGATGAGAGATCATAACCATACTTCTGGTGAACATAGCATAAGGTAGAGTTGTTGAATCACTATATTGCATTCCTCGAAACTAATTTAACATTGTGTGTCAACTAAACTTCAATTAAAAATATAGTAAAATAAAATTTTTTAAAAAAGAAAAAACTCTTATTTTACATTATCAGCATTTCTTCATGCCAGTCTGAATTTTATGTCCATCATAATAAAACAATATACTGAGAATATTATTTAAGATTTGTTTCAGATATGCAATATTTGTTAAAAATTGGCCTGTATAGTTGCAGCTTATTGCTATCTAAAATATATTAATTTTTAAAGTTTTTTAAGTTTACTTATTTTGAGAGAGAGCGAGTAGGGGAGGGGCAGAGAGAGAATGAGAAAGAGAGAATCCCAAGCTGGCTCTGCACTGCCAGATCATGACCTGAGCTGAGATCAAGAATCAGATGCTTAACCAACTGAACCACCCAGGTGCCCCTAAAATATATTAATTTTTAAAAATCATGCCATTGAGTCATTTTGGTCCTGTGTTCAGTCATCATATTTAACACAACCATTAGTTTCCATGCAGCTCTTGGTGATAAAATATTTGCCAGTTTCTTACCAGCCATTTACTTTGATCACTACAATAGAATTTTCTGGACATTTACCTAGTGCCAAGTCTCTGAATAATATATAACATTTAACAAAAAGTTAAGTAAAATATGTTCTATAAAATATTTGTGTCACCCATCAGTTTTTAAGGACTTAGGGTACAGAATTATTCCTAACAGGAGATGTAAGAGGGAGAAATACCCTGTAATTGAGAATTTCTAGAAATGGTGATGTCAGTCTCATTTTTAAAAACTTATCTTTTAGTTAAGAATTGTTGAAGGATTTTATGGAAAAAATAATTCACAGTTTTAATATCAATAAATAAATACATAAAATACAAAAGGATATCTAGAGAAAATTAGGTTGTCCTTTCAGTTGTTCATCCCCATACCCAGAGACAATACTGTCCTAGTATCTTCCCCAAATATTTTTACTTAAGAAATAAACATGGGAGCACTCTGCTTTTTCCACTTAACACATCTTAGAAATCAGTCCATGTGCATTCATATGCCTCATTCTTCTAACAACTGTGTAAGATTTCATTATATGGATGTGCCATAATTTATTTAAATAATTCCCTATTGATGAATTTAAGTTCCATTTTTCTATTGCTAACAATGCTATTGTACATAATCTTGTATATAAGCTTTGCATACATATGTAAATATCTGTAGACTTGGACACTTGGGTGGCTCAGTTGGTTGAGCATCCAACTCTTGCTTTCGGCTCAGGTCGTGATCCCAGGGTCATTAGATCAAGCCCCATGTCCAGCTCTGTGTTGAGCCAGAGCCTGCTTGATATTCTCTCTCTCTCCCTCTGCACCTCTCTCCTGCTCATGCTCTCTGTCTCTAAAATAAAATTTAAAAAAATATTTTGAAAAATATCTGTAGAATGAATTCTAAGATATAGAGTTGCTTAGTTGTTAAGCATGTTAAATTGTATTAGGTATTATTAGCATGTTAATTAGCATATTATTAGCATTGTATTAGATATTAATAGATTGCTCTCCCAAGAGATTATACCATCTTTTACTTCAGTCAGTCAGCAGTTATAAGAATACACCAGTGAGTTTGCCCTCACCCTGACAACACTGTATCTTATCAAACATTTAAATTTTTACCAGTCCAAACAAGTGAAAAGTAAAGAATGACATTTCATCATTTGGGCCTCAGACTTTTCTCTTTAATAACTAAAAATCTGGGAAGTTATTATAATAGTTTTTAAAATATGCAACTGAAATTTATTTATTTAAAAAAAATTTTATGTTTATTTTTGAGAGACAGAGTCGAGTTGGGGAGGGGCAGAGAGACAGAGACACAAAATCCAAAGCAGGCTCCAGGCTCTGAGCTGTCAGCACAGAACCTGATGCGGGGCTCAAACCCACAAACTGTGAGATCGTGACCTGAGCTGAAGTTGGACACTTAACTAATTGAGCCACTCAAGTGCCCCTAAAATGTGCAACTAAATTTTAATTCTTTGCTCCAGTGCAAGTATCTGGATATGATATGATACTAGGAATCCAGTGATTATTTATGATTTATTCAGTGAACGTTCATTGAGCACACAGGTATATGCTAGATATTGGGGTTATATATATAAATAAAATACTCACTTCCCTTACAGAACTTTGCACCTGTGGAGGAGACATATGTAAAGCAAATAATTACAATATAATAACTTAAATACCATAATAGATGTGTCTATTATTATTACATTTTAACATTGGTTGTAGCTAGAACAGGGGACTCCTACTGATTTTTATATATTGATCTTATCACCAGCAACTTTTTTTTTTTTTTAATTTACATCCAAATTAGTTAGCATATAGTGCAACAATGATTTCAGGAGTAGATTCCTTAAGTTTTGAATAGTTTATAGATTAACTTGTGTATTATAATTGGCCAATCATCTTCTGCAAATATTGATAATGTTATTTCATAACAGATTTTGGTATCTGTTTTGGTATCTGGAAGTGGGTGCTTCCATAACAAATACCAAAAAATATGGGAGTGGCTTTGGGACCAGGTAGTAGGCAAAAGCTGGAAGGATTTTGAGGAGCACATTAGAGAGATCCTAAATTGCCATGAACAGATTGTTAGTAGAAATATTATACTCTAATGACAGAGTGAAAAGGAACTGAAGACCATGTTACTGAAAGCCAGAAGATGGGGAATCCTTGTTATATAGTGGCAGAAAGCATAGTGACATTGTTGTCTGTAGTTATATGGGAACAGAACACATACATGCCTAGTGAACTTGATCTAGCAAAGGAGATTTTTTTATCAAGAGAAATAAGGAAAAACTCAGACAAGAATAACTAAAGCATAGTAACATTAAAAAAATGTCTATTTCTGATGAAATATCAGTTCTCCAATGTTTTTATTATACTTGGTATTCAATAACTGTTGAATAATGATTAAATAAAAGAATGTGACAAGTATAAGACACAGGCCTTACCTTTATAGTCTGGTTTTTCCGTAAAGCTAATATTTTAAATCTTCTTAGTATTATTTATGCTCTACTATCAATTTCTATGTGTCGAAGATTTTTGAAAATATGTATAACTGTGGGAAACTTAGTTTCATCATCTATTAGCTTGTTTTCTTTAGAAATCCTTAAAGCAAAATTTGGAAACATTTTCACATTTTTGAAAGATTAGATTAGAAGAAGGAGTTTTATATACTAGGTTCTCTACTTTTCTTCATTGCCAAGTCAATACAACTTGTACAGTGAATGAAATTTGCCTTAAAAAAATGGATGAATAGTTCTAAATATAAACCAATTATGGAGATTTAAGGTTAGTGGTTGGTAGCATAGGATATTACTATGTTGCTCATCACCCAAATATTTTTTTTTTAATTCTAGAAGTTGAAGAACATTAAAGCATGAATATGTTTGCATTAATAGTTTATCACTTATAGATTGTCAATTTTTAAACCATTTCTCTTCAAATAGATTACTCACGTACTAAGGCATGTGCATAAGTGTGTGCGTGAGTATGGGCCTGCAGAGCAGCGTGTTTATAATTTCAGTAGCAATGGAACTGTGAAAACTAGAGCTTATGAGCGCTGCCAGAGACCCAGAGCAGGTCTACTTTAGACCTTCCAAATACAGCTAACTAAATAAATATGAATTTATAACAGACCATTCTCAATTGAATGAGTACAGGCCCCCTACATTTATTTAGAAAATCAAAGGTTTTTCCTAAAATATGTTTCATTCTTTAGTACTGGACTGGGTTTTGAGATGTTTTATATTTAAATGCTTTCTGGCAGTCTGGTACAAGGGTAAAATTGGGACATCTTAAAAGTATCAAAAGTGAAGGAATGGCATAAATATTTAGAGTTTTTACAGCTTCTTTTAAAATAAAGGATCTTGATCTGTTTGCAGAGATATTGAGCATCAAAGAGATTTAGTGGAAGTTGCCAGTCATTAAAATACAAGTTATGTGACATTTATGAGCCCATTATTTTTAAATTAATCTCTTATGTTAATTATATCATTTTAGGAGCCTGCTTCAGATTCTGTGTCTCCTTCTCTCTCCCCCTCCCTCTCTCTCTCTCTCTCTCTCTCTCTCTCTCTCTCTCTCTCTCAAAAATAAATAAACATTAAAAAAATTAGAATCTTCCACTCTCTTCACAATTTTAACTTGTTATTAATTCATGTAATATCAAAAACAAAGCACTCTCCATATACTTTTCACAAGATATTATAATACTTTCTTGTCAATTGCCTTCAACCTTTTTGAAATTGCTGAGCTATATTTTTTCTTCTACACCATGTAATGAATTCTGAGCATTTTCCTTATTATGCACGAGTTGGCAAACTGCAGCCTGTGGGCCAGTGACCTATCTATAAATAAAGTTTTATTGGAACACTACCATGCTTAATGATTTGTACATTGTCTATGGCTGTTCCTGTCGTCACAAAGCAGAGTTGAGTAGTTTCAACAGAGACTGTATGGTTCACAAGCCTGAAATACTTACTTTCTGACTTTTTAAGAAAAAGCTTGCTAATATCTGTTTTTGTAGTATATTTTGTATTTTTCTTAATTTATTTTATATTAGTATAACTTGTCAAAAGACTAAAATAAGACAAACTGGTATCCATGCAGTTCTTTAGTAAGACCTCCTGACCTTTTGTCCTGAAGCATCTAAGCACCTACGCTGTGTTTAGCACTGCTAGGCAGTATAAATCTTGGGTTTTACCCTTTCTGAACTTAAATTGGATATTGGTTACACATGGAATAAATGAGAACAGTACATATATAATATATAGATGTTTTTGCAAACATAAGAGATATGGAAAGACTTAAATTGAATCAAACTGTGGATAGAAATTGAGGGGAGAGGGAGGGAGAAAAGTACTCATATGGAAGCCCATATTACCAAATGCACAAAAGTAGATATCAACATAGTATGCTTATGTAGTAAAGAAGTGAAAGCTCTTCTAAAGCAGAAAGTTTATATTGAGGATTAGTCAAAGGGAAAGTTTGGCCTCCTGGGTCTCTTGCCTCAACTACCTACTTGTAGAATTCAGATTGTAAAACCTCAGAACCTTATACTAGCTTCTCAAACTGCACTGTGCAGAGATGAGGCTGTTCACTTTTCATCCACCACAGGACTTCTGGGATTTTTGTTTGTTTAACTTTATGGCCGGCTAAATCTCTCATGCTTTACCTCCTTGTTATCTTTGGTCGTTGTCCAAGATGTAAGCTGTTCCAATGATCTTTCTGTTGCTTTTATCTCCATAATACTCTTTTTTGCTCTGTAGATTCAAGTTCCTACTATTCTTATCCCTTCTAAATCTTTCCCCTGTATAATACCTATTTCATATAAAATAAGCTCTAATATCTTAAAATACTATCATTGAATATTTTATTGAATTATTTACCATTTATTATGGATTTACTGTGTGCTCGGTATCATGCTAAGCCCTTGACGTGTATTTTATCATTTACTTTCACAACAATCAAATGAGATGTCTATATTTTAGAGGAGAGTGAGTTTTTGAGAGAGCAAAGTAACTTGTTCAAGGTCACACAGTTAGTAGCTAAGATTTGCAAGCAGGTTTCTCTGACATTAAATCATCATTTTACACTAAAACCTGATGATTCATCTTAATTATTTTCCAGAGTGGGATTTATACCTTTGGCTTTTCTGCCTTTTATATCATCTCACTCCTGCCATATATTGACTTCTTAGTTATTTCCTTCCTGATCTCCAGCCCTCAGTGAGCTTTCGGCATTCACCAGCAAACTTTTGTATCTCTCATCACCTCTTTTTCATTCTCAATAACCTCAGTGATCTTTTAAAACCTCATACTCAAACAACAAACATTACTACTTTCTCCCTCATTTTCTGGGATAACTTGCAGTATTTCACATGAAAGAAAATGGTCTCTTCAGAAGACAACTCCCCCAACTTCCCACTGTCAAGCTTCAGTACCCACACATGGGAGAATGTCTCCTGTTTGAGAGTCATCCTTTCACCTGGACACTAGAGCTTTCCTCCTTCCACCTTACCAAGGAATGGCAATATCAGTTTTCTTTTCTTTCTTTAACTTCTCCTTCCTTTTTAGTTCTTTCCTGTGTGTACTTAAACCTGCTCAAATCTGTTTTCAAGCCTCATTTAAAAGAAAAGGAGGAGGGGGAATTCTTCCTTAACCCCACTCCTCCAACTATCCCTTTTTCTCTTCCTTTTATAGGAATCTATACATTTTCATGATATTTAAGTCATTCCTCAGTTTATTTAAGGAAGTAGCACATCATTGAAACCGCCTTAGCCAGAGATATTAGTGGCCTTCTCATGGCTAAAACCGAGGAATACTTCTCAGCTCAGCAATTGATGTGGTGAGTCACCCTTTTTTTAATGTTTATTTATTTTTGAGAGAGTGGTTGACAGAGCATGCATCCATGCAAGCAAGGAAGGGGAAGAGGTAAAGGGAGACAGAGAATCCCAAGCTGGCTCTACGCTGTTAGCACAGAGCCCAACGTGGCTCAAACCTATGAAACGTGAGATCATGACCTGAGCCAAAATCAAGAATAGGATGCTCAACTGACTGAGCCACCCAGGTGTCTCAAGTCACTTTTTTCTTGAAGTACTCTCTTCCTTTAGATCTGTTATAACATTTTGTTCTAGATTTCCTTCTACCTTTCTGCTTTTATTTTTTTAGACTCCTTTGGCTCAACTTAAAATATGAGTATCCTCTTCCCTCTTCTGGTGCTACATACTCTTCCTGGGAGGTCTCAGTTCCTGCCATAACTAGAATGACCAGGGGTGGAAAAACTCATTTTATGAAATCTGTAGACATTGATGCATACATAGGATCAACAGAGAAATGCAGAGATCATATTCAACTCCCTTTCAACATTTTCTCTTGAATATCTCTCAAAATCAATGTGTCCAGAGCTGAACTTCCCTTATCTCCAAATTCTACCCCAATCCTCCAAATCTGTCCCTCTTCCTATGATTACTAGATTATTCAGGCTACCAAGTGACACATGCCAGAGACCTGAGTGATGTACTTGTTTCTCCACTGTACACATCCAGTAATCATTAAATCCCGAGGTTTTTAACCTTTTAAATATCTTAAAATTCTGTCTACTTCTTTCTGTTCTTGCTGCCATGACCTTAATTTGGCCATAATCCACAACTTTCACTAAATTATTGTAACAGCTTCTTAGGTTGCTTCCAATGTTTTCTTGCTTCAGTTCATTTTCATACTGTAGCTAGAATGAACTTTCTGATATAAAAATCTAAAGGTAATCATGATATACCCTTACTTAAGACCTTTCTGTGCTATCAATTTTAACATAATGCCCAGCTTCCTTAGCCTAGAAGATAAGGCCTTTAATGATCTGTCACTGCTGATTCACTTCAGGCTTGTCTCTTCTCATGCCCTCACCTCTTTCTTCAAGCATATCATCCTAGGCTTTTAATTCCATCCATTTACCATTCTCTCCAGGCCTTTGCTTAAATTCTTTCTTGCTGCCTCCTTTTTTTCCTTTCTTATCCTAGCTCTTAATCATCTCTTAGGTCTCCACTTAGATTCTGTTCCAGAAAGGCTTCCTTAACTATTGCTTTCCTTACCCTCAGCCCACTTAGTATTCCTCCTCTATACTTCTGTAGTATTGTTTATCTACTTTATCATGGCACGTACTATACTTTGTTGAAAATACTGAACTATGTATCTTATTCAGTAGGCTGTAAGCTCTGTGACCATGGCAACTATGTAAGGGCACCATGAATACATGCTTGAATGAATGAATGCTGTGAAAGCCTGGCTAAAAACAGTTACTTTATACTGGTAAGAAATAGGTAGTCATGGAGTATTTTGAGCTATGAAGAACTATTATGAAGGATGTGCTTCAGGAATAAAGTGAAAACTTGAAGTGATGGAAATACTAATTATTCTAATCGAAACATGAGATGATGTCTGTTACTATACTTTTGAGACTTTAAACCATAAATTCATCACATATTTGGTATAACAATGCTACCCAATTTTTCTATTTCTGCATTTCATTATGTGTATTAGATTATAAATGTTTCACTATTCTTAGATTGCTCTGGTATAAAATACCATTTCCCTACATTTTTCCTCTTTTAGTAGGTCCCTCTCAAGAATGTTGATTCTTCTGTTCTTTCTAAATGTGTGGGAGATAAAGGAGAGACAAGAGATAGGATGATTCCCAGATGTTTGGCCTGAGAAGGTTTGGAGTTAGTACCATTAGGTGAAGTCAGAAAAGGAGGAGAAGGAGCAAATGTTGATGTGAAGTATGAATTTGGTTTAAACATACTGAAGTTTATGAGTATTAAATTTAGGCTAGAGAAAAATATTTTGGATCTGTCAATATTATTTGACTGATACTTTATGCAACTGATACTTTTTGGTTGAAGTCATTCATAGGTATGTATTAGAATGCCCAGATTTGTAGATCATGGAGGAGCCATAGATGGAACTTGGCGGGGGGGGGGGGGGGGGGGGCGGTCTCTTAATTCCCTGAAATTACATGTAAATTTGTATATGACTGTGTATATTGTTAGAATAAGGTATAACTTGCATCATATTCTCAGAGTGGGCTGAGATTCCAGGAAAGACTAAGAATACCTAGAGTAAAAAGAAAAGCAAATCGAAGTCTAAAGCCAAAGCATATCAGTTAAGGGATAGGTAAAGGAAAATAAGCCCATGGAAGAGATACGAGCATAGCCTCTGGAATCAGACTGGCTGATTCATCTCATATCCCTGATCTTTACTAACTGTGTCACCTTAGGCAAGCTGCTTGCCTTCCCTGTGCCTTCCTTTTCTTACCTATACGATAGGGATTAACAACATTTATCTTACAAGTTATTATGAGGATTAAGTGAACTAATGCATGACAAGTACATTGCACCATGTTTAGCATATAGTTAGTGGTCAAGATTAGTTATGTATTACTTTTTACAGGATGTTGAGGAACTCAGAAGTGTTGACCATAGCCCAAAGTGAGAAAAAGAAAGCGAAGATGAAAGTTTCCCCATTCCTGTAGTTGGGATTAAATACTTCCTTGCAGGTCCAGAGATCCACCACAGCTACTTCCTCGTAACTGTTATCATCACCACCATTAGTAAGCATCACAGACAAAGATTGGAGAGAGCAAGAGTGCAATATTCAAGTTCAAAAGTGATCCCTCACTCAGGCAGGTAAGGCGGTACAATTCCTAAGAGCATCAGTCATAGACATTGAGGATCCTTACAAGAAGCAAAGACTGGCATCCTTGTTTCCCAATTGACTTCTTGCTAAACTTCTGAACCTGTAAGCCCTTCAGTGAGTAGTGCATGGTGAGAGAGTCCTTGGAGGAAGCCTGTCTTAAATCTCCCAGGGTTTGTCATCATTCCCGACAACAACATTGTTTTCTGTGTCTGGTGTAGGAAAAGGACAGAAGCCTGCTGGGAGAGATTATATAAATAGCCAAAATAATAATGATAGCAATAGCTAATATTACCAGAGCAGAATTTGAATATGAATTACTGGCCAGCCCTCCAAAACCTAGATTCCACCTCGGAAGGGTTTCTCAGCAGCAGATGTGACCAAAATGAAACTGAGCACTACCCACAAAAACCATAGAACCCACCCATAGAAAAACATAGAAACCACCACAACTTCAAAGGCTACAAAACACCAGGCTTAACTAGACCAGATCATATGAGGCTAAGGACATCTCTCCCTAACCAGACAGCCAATTATGTAAGCTGATCACTGCCACGTTTTTCCCCCTGATCTCCTAACAACAGAACTAGGACTTGGAAAGAAGACATGGAGGAAGAGGCATTTTAGAATCTTCCTTTCCTTTGGAACCCCTCTGTCCCACTAAGACTTTCAAGTTACAAGTCTCAGTCTCCACTAAAGGAGGGGGAAGGTTTGCACTGAATATTAAAGTTTTAAACTTGACTGTTCCAAGTTTTAATAACTGAAACTGGTGAGAAAGTCATGGAATTAGCTCTAGATGTCAAGAGATGAGAAAGGAAGATTTGACATAGCTTAGTTGAAAGTAGTGACTAGAGAAATTTAATAGAAGCAATTCATATTTATTTACCAAGGAATTGAGTCTAAAGAAACAGGGCAATTGGGAACAAGAAGTGTCTTAAAAATAGAGCATTAGTGGAGAAGGAGAGTATAATTTCAGGAAGAAATTTGTCCTTGATAATAGCTGCAATAGACAAATGAAATAAGAAAGATTTTAAAGTGTCCCAGAAAACAGACAATTAGAAAGTCCTTGGTGACTTTGTTAGCATTCCCAACACAATGAAAGGGGCAGCTCTTTTGGACTTTGATGTTAAGAAAAATTGATATTCCTGTTGTTCCTATCTATTAGGCTTCATTCTACCTCTTGTGTGATTCCATTTACATATGACAGTCCATCAGATATTTGGAGACAGGTCTGTTACATCCTTTGGGTCTCTTTTTCTTCAACCTAAGTATCCTTTTTCTCATGCTTTTAAGTTCTTTCACCCTCCTGGTCACTTCATTCTGAATATGCTTTAGTTTGTGTAAGTCCCTGAATGAAATATATACTATTGCCAGTATGGTCCACTACTGTAGAATAGACTAGGACTTCCATCTCTCAACCTAAGAATTAGACTGTTAATTCAGGCCAAAACTACATTTGCTTTTTGGCGATTTTGTCACATCGTTATCATTTTTGCTTTTCCAGTGTTATGGGGATTCACTCAATAGATTAATTAAATGCTTAATGTACAACCTCAAAATTTGTTTCACAAAAATGGTGACTTTCAGCTTGAAGAGCGTATTGTTTTTTGCTCAACTCTAAATAGGTGATCTTCCTCCTATTAGTTTTGACTGCCACATAGGAGAGTCTTTGAAAAAACTGTGTGTGTGTATATGTGTGCATGTGTGTGTGTGTGTGTGTGTGTGTGTGTGTGTGTGCATGTACACTAGGGTGTGTTTTCAGCCAAACTTCAGTAGATCTGGCTGATTTACAAGACAAGATAGATTTTTGTTTTTTCCTTAATTATACAAATTATACTACTAAATGTATAGTATGTGCCTACTGGTAGCAATACAACAATAAAATACATTCTCTGCCATGAGGATCTTTTAGCTTGGTGGAGAAATTTCAGTATGTATATTAAATGCTACCGTAGGAGTTAACCAGATGCTCCAGGGCACTCTGGTCATCTCACCCAGCCTTGAGGAAAGCTTCTCCAAGGATGAGTTTACCTAATTTGGGTCTGGGAGGGACTTTTGAGGGAATTAGCTAGCCAAAAAGGTGAAGTAATTTATGCAACACATCCTGACTTAAGATGCAGTATAGCAACTAGAGATATTAATTTAAGTTATAAGTGTAGATAAGATCAGTAGGAATTGTATATAGGTAGGAAAAAAGTTACAACTCACACTCATTTAAAACATAAGTAGAAAAAGAGGAATTCTGCCATCTAGGTTATTGTCACTCTTCATTAATGATACATCACTCAATATTTTTTTATTATCTGTGACTCTCCCTAGTTTATGCAGTACTTGCCCAATATGGTTGTTCATTCCCTTACTAGTGTATAGATGTAACCTTAATTTTACAAATAATTATTTTAGTTAGGCTTATTTCTCATTTACTTTTACTGAGAAGTTGTTAAACAACCACCATGTCCTTTTATAGGGAAATGACAGTATGATACCACTTTTAACGCAAATATTTTTATTATACACATTAAACTCTGCTCTTTGGCGGTGACCACACAGAGCATATAGACCAGGTTAAAGGATTTAGTTCTTTCTCCCAACAGCAATGAGAAACCACTGAAAGGTTTTAAGTTGGGAAGTGAAATGATTGGGTTTGTATTTTCAAAAGGTTACTACTAAATTGGAGGATTAGAGTGGATGCAAAGAAATAAGAGGTGATTGCAGTGGTGTAGGCAAGAGTTTTTGGTAGCATGATTATGGGAGTGACACTGTGGTGTCACAGTGGTGTCGACAAGAGTTGTTGGTAGCATGATTAGGGGAGTGACACTGATTTGAGTGACAATCAAATTTCAGAAATACTTTGAAAATAAATATAACAGGATTTTAAGGATGGGTAAAGGAATGCATTGGTGGGAGAGAGAGAAGAGGAATCAAAAATAAGTCCTGATTTCCTAAAAACTGAAATGACCACATTTGGAAGAAAAAAATAATGAGTTACTGAGTTCCGTCTTGGATATGTGTGATTTGAGGCACTTTTGTACTTCTGTATTTAATAACAACAAAAGGGCCCCTGGGTGGCTCAGTAGGCTAAGTGTCTGACTCTTGATTTCAGCTCAGGTCGTGATCTCGTGGTTGGTGAGTTCAAGACCTGTGTTGGACTCTGCACTGACAGTGTAGAACCTGCTTGGGATTCTCTGTCTCCCTCTCTCTCTGTCCCTCCCCAACTTGTGCTTGCACTCTTTCTCTCTCTTTCTCTATAAATAAATAAATGAATGAATGAATGAATGAATGAATGAATGAATAAATAAAAGATTTAATAATAACAAAAGCCTAAAAGCAGGAAAAGTCCATGGTAGAGAGATGATGAAATAAATTCTAGTACATACATTTTCTAGAATATTATGGCCCCTGAAACATGACAGCTACAAGACTATGAAACATGTGAAAATAGGAGAACATAAAATTCAGTAATAATTGTAACCATGTAGGAAAACACCACAGAAAAAGTACTGAAAGGAAATATAGCACAGTTTAGCAATTCTGTGAAAGTGATGGATGGTGGAAGAGTTTTTAAAAATTTATTTTCCATGTTGTAAAATGTCAACCTTAGAAAGTAAAAATTTTAGTATCCAATTTGGTTTTTACATAAGTGATTTTTAATGACCTGTGTTTATATGGTTGCTTGTGTAAACTAACCCACTAGTAATTCCTTAAGGTAAAATCAATTCTTTTTTTAAACATGACTTTCTTGTTTTTTTTTTTTCCTAAAGTTGAATAGAGATAAATTGTTAGTTATGTAAAGTGAGTGCCCCGCCCTCCCCCCAGTATGATAACTGCATTAGAGAATAGGCAGTGCCGGTCACCTTACCTCCATCCGCCTCTGTTCTCTTTTCCACCTGTCAGCTGTAAGCAGTACAGAGGCATTGAAAGTGTTTTTCCCTTACACACAAAACTTTCATGAAATGCTCCTAAATCCGTGTCAAGCCCATTTTGCGTCTTTTAGATTTGTGGATATTCACTTGCAATGATAGTATTAAAGAACTATGTTCTTTAATATATACAATTGAACTTGATGTAAATCTACTATACTTTTGATAATGGATTTGCTCTAATTCACTGTACTGAGAAGGTTTATCAACAAGTTACCACCTGCTGTTTTAATTGCACCTTAAGAAAACGTTTCAATAACCAACTTTACTGAACTATAAATTACACACAATGAAATGGACCCATTTTAAGTGTATATATTAGTTACATTTTACAAATGTGTATATACATAGAACCACCACAGCAATCAAGATATAAAACATTTCCATGCATCTTCCAAAATTTCCTCATGCCCAAAAAAGTTTTCTGGCCCCAAACATCTAACTCCTTTCTATCACTAGAGATTAATTTTACTTTCTGTAGAATGTCACATAAAGGCAACCATGCCATGCATGATTTTTGTGTCGGCTTTTTTCACTTAGCTTAATGTTTTTGAGATTCATCTATGTTACATGTACATTATTTTATTGTTTAGAAGTATTTCATTTGTGAATGTACCATTCGTCTTTTCCATTCACAAATTGATGGGCATTTGTGTTGTTTACAGCTTTTGGATGTTACCAAAATTGCCATAAACATTCTGTATAAAACTATGTATGGACATGTGTTTTCATGTCTCATGGGTAAAAATGCAGGAGTAGCATTGCTGGTTCGTTTAAGTTTAACTTTATCAGAAATTGCCAAACTATCTTCTGAAGCAGCTGTACCATTTTGCATTGCCACTAGCAATGTAGGAGCATTTTATTTGTTCCACATTCTTGTCAATACTTAGTATTGTATTTTTATTTTACCTTTTCTAGTAGGATTGTAGTGGTCTCTCACAGTGTTTTTTGGGTTTTTTTTTTCCAGGGTTTAATACAGTTAAACTTATTTTTATACATTTACTGGATATTCATATGTCTTCTTTTGTGAAGGGTGTATTCAGATCTTTTGCTCGTTTTTATATTGGGTGGTTTGTCCTCATGGAATTAGAAGACTTTTTAGTATGTATACTGGATACTAGTTCTCTATCAGATATATGTATTGCAAATATTTTCTTTCTGTAGCTTGCTATCCATTTTTTTTCTGTTATGGTTCATGCTTCCATACCTTGAGAAATCTACTCCAAGGTTGCAAAGTTATTCCCTATGTTTTCTTCTAATAGTTTTATTGTTTCAGCTCTTATATTTTTGTGATACATTTCAAGGTAAATATTTGAGTATTAGTATGAAGATAGAAATTTTGTTTTGTTTTGTTTTTTTTAAATTTATAGTCTGGGGTAAGACTGAGATTTTTTATTGTGTTTTGCATCTGGGTACCCATTATTCCAGGACAATTTGTCAAAAAAGAAAAAAAAAACAGTTATTTCTCCACCTTTCTAAAAAATCAGTCATGTGGGTTTATTTCTGGACTCTATCCTTTAATATTGATTTCTATTTCTATCCTTTAGCTAATTCCATATTGCCTTGATTATAGCTTTATCCTAAGTCTTAAAATCAGATAGTAAGTCCTCCAATTGTTCTTTTTCAAATTTGCTGGACTATTCTAGGAACTTTGGATTTCTATGTAAATTTCAGAATTAGCTTATCAGTTTCTCCAAAAATCTTATGGGGTTTGCATTGGAATTCCATTAAAACTATAGATCAGTTTAGAAAGATTTGAGTCTTGTATTCCCTGAACAGGATATACTTCTCTATTTATTTAGGCTTTCTTTACTTACTCTCACAATATTTTGTACTTTTCATTGTGGGGCTAATTCATGCACATATATTGTCAAATTTCTCCAAAATATTTCATGGTTTTTTCAATTGATCATAAATGGAATTTTTAAAATTTCAGTTTCTAAAGTAATATTTTAATATTTTGAAGTGTTTTGCAACTTGTTTTTTGGAATACCATGTGGTTTATCTTGGTGTACATTCTAGATGCACTAAAGAATGTATATTCCAGAAGCAGTGCTATCAACAATAGCCAAATTATGGGAAGAGCCCAAATGTCCATCAACTGATGAATGGATTAAGAGGATGTGGCGTGTGTGTGTGTGTGTGTGTGTGTATGTATGTATATATATATATATATACATATATAATGGAATACTACTCAGCAATGAAAAAGAATGAAATATCTTGCCATTTGCAACAATGTAGATGTATCTGGAGGATATTATGCTAAGCAAAATAAGTCCGTCAGAGAAAGACAGATATCATATGATTTTACTCATATGTGGAATTTGAGAAACTCAACAGATGAACATAGGGGAAGGGAAGGAAAAATAAGATAAAAACAGAGAGGGAGGCAAATCATAAAAGACTCCAAATACAGAGAACAAACAGGGTTGATGGGAGTAGGGTAATTGGTGATGGGCATTAAGAAGGGCACTTGTTGGGATGAGCACTGGGTGTTATATGTAAGAGATGAATCACTTGGTTCTACTCCTAAAGCCCAGACTACACTGTATGTTAACTAACGAGAATAAAAAAAAAAAAAAATGTATATTCTGGAACTGTATATTATCTAATTCAAAGTGGTTGATAAGGTTCAGACTTTCTATTTTCGAAATGATTTTTCTCTTTAGCTGTTCTGCCAGTTACTAAGAAATGTATGATAAAATCTCCAAATTGAACTTATGTCTATCTTTACTTAGTTCTGTCAGTTTTGCTTTAAACAGTTGTATTTTTTTCAGAAATTCAAAGAAACAATTTATCCACACACATCTATGCACATAAGTACATATATACATGATCACAGAGTGTTATAATTTCTTACATATTTGTCATTATTTATATTCTTTATTCCTTCCTGTAAATGCAGTTTAACGTGTTGTGTAATTTTCCTTTAGCTTTTAGGTCCTGTAGTACAAGTCTGCTGTCCTATCTGAAAATAGTATTTCACCTCAGTTGTTGAATGTGTTTTACACATTGATAATTTTTTATTACTTGTTTCTCTTTCAACTCTTATAATATATAATTACCATATCCTCCAGCCTTTGTTGTTTCAGATGAAAAATCAGTTGTTGATTTTATCATTGTGCCTCTGTATGTCATATGTCATTTCTCCCTGCTGCTTCTAAGATTTAACCATGGTGTACTTAGATTTGGGGAGGTTTTTTTGGGTTTTTTTGTTTTTTTTTTGCATTTATCCTAGGAGAGCCTTCTTATACTTCTTAGATCTGTAACTGAATATTTGATCAAATAGAAAATTTAAATACTGTTTCTGTTTCTTATTGTCTGCCAGTGACTAGGACTCATGTTTTGGACTGCTCTGTATTGTTCCACATCTCTGAGGTTCTGTTCAATTTTCTTAATATTTTTCCTTGTTCTTCAGATTTCATCATTTCTGTTGATCTCCCTTCAGATGTACTGATTGTTTTTTTTCCTTCCTTCATCTCCAATCTACTCATGAAATCACAAATAAGTTTTTCCTATAAGGAATAATAATTTTAAGCTCTAAATTTTCTGTCATTCATTTGTATAGTTTCTCGTCCTCTTTCGATATTCCTTTTCTGTTCACTTATTGATATATTTTCCTTTAATACTTTTAATGCATTTTACTTTGAGTCAGTTTCTGTAGGTTGTGTTTTCCTTAGTATGGATCACATTCAGTAATTTTTGGTTGAAATCTTCACACTGTAAAAAATGCATTATGAATTCTATTCTGTTTTCCTGAGGGTTTCAGGTTTTTTGTTTTAATAGACAGTTAATTTGCCTGATCTTAAATTAACTCTCATTTCAATATATTGTGCAGCGGATAGTATCTCTGTTCGATTTTCCAGATTTTAGGTTTTGCTTTTTTAACTTGGTCACACAGGGCTGTCTCTTACAATCAGAATTTAGAAGAGAACCAAATATTTGTACAGAATTTATACTCGGATTTGGGGGCTCACACTTTCTATGGTTCTCAGCCCTGAGTTTTGTCCTCTGCCACCTCAAGTCAGTGAGACTTCAGCTTTCTTTAATACAAGATTCTGCTCTCAGGTGGGGAAATAAATGCCTTCAGGGGAGCATTAAATTTGTAAATCTCACATGATTTAATTGTCTTTCAAGTTTATCCTGTTTTCTCTTTCCTACTTAACTGTTTCTTTCTCCCTCTCATGCATAGATAATAGATGGCTTAGAGGTCAACCAGGGATTTGGGCACATTTGATAACATTTGCATAACTCTTACTTCAAGGATTTTTCCCTTAAACTTTCAGCTGTTTTCTGAACTCTACATTCTGCTATCTCAAGCTGGAAAGGATTTGAATTAAAGCTTCCAGAGCTAAGGGAGGTTAAGAACACTTTTAAGCAAAAAAGCCAGAAATTAGAAATTCTTACATGTCATGATCACAGTCTTTCAAAAGGAAACTGCTGTGGTTTCTGTTTTTCGTTGCTTTCCAATGCCTTCAAATATTTTTTAATGATTTTTTTTCAGGTTTTATAATTATAGCTGCAAGAAGCTTTGCACAGGGCTAACATTACCACAAATTCAAACTTTCTTCGGAATATTTTTTAATAATGAGACACCTGGGTGGCTCAGTTGATTAGGAATATTTTTTTAATAGTGTGGGTTTTGCAGATATTAACAATGCCTGACATATTACAGGAATTCAATTAATATTTGTTGAATATATTAATCATGGCTTCTCTTTTTTTAGATAATGCAATAAATTTACCTTTGTCTCTGGTTTTGTGTTGTCTTCAAAGTATTAAAGGAAAGAAGACTGATATAAAAATGTAGGCGGAGCACCTGGGTGGCGCAGTCGGTTAAGCGTCCGACTTCAGCCAGGTCACGATCTCGCGGTCCGTGAGTTCGAGCCCCGCGTCAGGCTCTGGGCTGATGGCTCAGAGCCTGGAGCCTGTTTCCAATTCTGTGTCTCCCTCTCTCTCTGCCCCTCCCCCGTTCATGTTCTGTCACTCTCTGTCCCAAAAATAAATAAACGTTGAAAAAAAAAATTAAAAAAAAAAATGTAGGCATGTAGCTATCAGTAATATTAAGAAAACAAAGATATACTCAAGTTGTTTATATTATGTCACAAAATCACAGAAATATTAACACATTTCTGTCAAACCTGACACATCATTTTTTCATAAAAATTCAGAAAGAAGGGAGGATGAAGGAATAATGAAAGGTAAAAGGACCGTTTACTAGGAAATCATTTAGTACAAATTTAAGAACTCTCAACTGAAAATCTTCAATTTTAAATTGCTATTGGATATAAAGCCTAAAACACAAATGTAGAAGTAATACTATTTTTACAAATTTTATAAATATTAATTTTCAGACTACATACACTAAGTGCTTAATTGTTGTGACATGTAAGAAATTAAGTGTGAGTTTACAAACTGATTGGTAGATAAGAATAGCCATTTTAATGTTTCTTTACTTTTGAGAGAGAGAGAGAGAGAGAGAGCACAAATGGAGGAGGGACAGACAGAGAAAAGGAGGCACAGAATCTGAATCAGGCTCCAGGCTCTGAGCTGTCAGTGCAGAGCCAACACTGGACTCGAACTCACAAACTGTGAGATCATGTCCTGAGCCAAAGTTGGATGCTTAACCAACTAAACTATCCAGGCACCCCAAGAATAGCCATTTTAGAGGTGCAATGCCTAAAAAAAAATCTTAGTAAAGACAAAAATATCTGTGATTTCCTTGCTATAAGCATACATAATCCTCTAAATTTTGTGGATATCAGAAGTGGTGCAATAGATTGAGAAAAATTTTGTAATCAGACTATATTAAAAGGACTCACTTCTCATTGACCACCTAGATAAATAAGTTTCTTAGCCTATCTAACTGTACTTTAGGAAGACAGTTATTACCCCACCTCATATACTTGTTTTAAGGAGAAAAATTACAAGAATGTCTGAGTATGCTTGCTATATGATAGGATTCTGACTATATTTTTTTCTTTTTTACAGAAGAGGATAAATATAATATTTATTCCTCTTTGCTCTTCAAGTATTTCCTGGCAGAAGGAATCATCAATGGGCATACTTTGTTGGTTGCATCTGCAAAAGAAGACCCGGCTGATATTTTACAGGTATAGGATATACTATTCAATATTTCATTTTGAACATTTCATGAAAAAATATTGCTTATATATATGTAAACAAAATATATGTTTGTATATATACAAACTGTATTTAAATCCATTAATGGGAACATACATATATTTTATTCTCTTAAAATGTATTTGAACATGTAGTTTCATTTAAATTTTTTTTTTAATGTTTATTTATTTTTGAGACAGAGAGAGACAGAACATGAGCAGGGGAGGGGCAGAGAGAGAGGGAAACACAGAATCTGAAGCAGGCTCAAGCTCTGAGCTGTCAGCACAGAGCCTGACACGGGGCTTGAACTCACAAACCATGAGATCATGACCTGAGCCAAAGTTGGTTGCTCAACCAACTGAGCCACCCAGGTGCCCCGCCTTTTTTTTTTTATTAAATTTTCTTTTTATGTTTGTTTATTTTTGAGACAGAGAGAAACACATGTAGTTTCATTTTTAAATTAATGTTCTCAGACAATTTTTTAACTTAAAATTGATATTGGCAGTGGGAAAAATAATAATAGCTACTCAAAACTGAAATACATAAAATTATTGCTATACTATAGTCATGAAAATAAGAGAACTCTGTAAAAAGTTAGGTAAAGAAAAACAACAGCAGAATATTATCGGATATTAAATACCAGTATCCTAAAGATGTAAATCAGAAGAAAGATACAGAAATTAGAAGTACTCAATTATTGGGTGCCTTGGTGGCTCAGTTAGTTAAGTGGGCAATTTTGACTCAGGTCATGATCTCACTGTTCGTGAGTTCAAGCCCCATGCCGGGCTCCGTGCTGACAGCTCAGAGCCTAGAGCCTGTTTCAGATTCTGCGTCTCCCTCTCTCTCTGCTCCTCCTCCACTCAAGCTCTGTCTCTGTTTCTCTCTCAAAATAAATAAACAGTAAAAAATTAAAAAAAAAAAAAAACCTAGGAAAAAAGTACTCATCTATTAATATCATTTTGCTTTGAAAATAACAGAAATTATTCTTTTCCAAGAAACAAGTAATAAAATAAGATATGTGGTCAATGTACTATATCTTTTTAAAACCAAAGCACACTTTAAAATTCAAAGAGGACAATATATATATGCCCATATTTCATATATATTTCATATATCTTTTATATTTCTTTCATTTTTTAATATGTAATAATAAAATAGTTAGATTTAAAAGAATAATATGCCATTCTCATTTTTGTATTAAAAAATTATAAAAAATATTTTTTTCAACCTGCATACCCTTAATGTGGTCTAGTTTTCACAAGTTTAGAATAGACTGAATTAAAAATTTATGCCTATACAAATTGTAATTATTTATAATCTTCATAACACCAACATGTAGACAAAGTTTGTAGTGTATCACTGAGAAGAACAAATGAACTATTTAAAATGAGAAGTTGAGGAGTAACATAGATAAGTAGGTTTTCCTACATAATATTCAGTCAGGATTTCAGTGTTCCCAACTCTATTAGAGTTATATAAGAGTCATTTGTATTAAACAGTCCGAAAATGAATGACCAAAACGAAGGTATTAATAGCATTTAGAGATACACCATGGGTCAGTGTTGGGGGGGGGGGGGAGGTAGAGTGGGGAATGCTGTAATTGCTTAGTTTTAATTTTATGATGTATGCTTGGGAATTTCTGGAACCTATAACCAAGACAAATATTGCTGGTACAAGAAAAGGGAAAAGAAAATCTTAGAGACCATAATTATCTTAAAACTGTGTATAACTAAAAGACAAGTAAAGGATAAAAAGCCCCATCAGCTGCCTAAGATATATTATATAACCACCCAGCAATTTATCCATCATCCTTTGAAAACATATTCATGCCTATTGTAGTCAAAGCTCCTTCAGGAAGTCAGCATTAAGATGTAATGTTGAAAAATTACACCCCTTAGAAAATCCTATAGAACAATATACATGATGTTGTTAAAGCTTTTAAAAACACATTGGTAAGTATTTTTCAGTTAACTTTTTTTATCTAAGAGAATGTTCGTAATCATCTCAAATACAGTGATAAGTATTCTCTGAAATTTTTCTATGGAATGTTTTGTAAAATAGCAAAAATTAGATTTTTAAGTTAAAATATTTGTGTTTATCAGTAGGTAGGCTGATTTTTTTTAGAAATAAAAAATATATTCACACACGTACATACATAATTTCTTTAAAACTTGAAAATGCTGCATTTTTCTATTATATACTTTGCATAATTTTAAACAATATATGTTAATATTTATAATGTGATTTTCAGAAGTAAAATTAAATGCTATTTCTTAATATACTAAGGTGAGTGTTAAAGCTTAATTCAAATACTTTTAGTGACGACATGCCTGTATTGATTATATTCATGCAGGAAGGATGTCTAATATCTAGAACAAAGGGTTAATTCCTGACTTATGGCATTAACTTTTTGAGTTATATCTTTTATACATTATGTCCTATCCAAAATCTACTACAGTTAGAATAAAGAGGGAGGCTAGGATGATTTTAGGAGCTTAAATGTTTTACTTTTTAATATGCATTCAAGATAAGTAATGGTTATAGGCAGGAATATCGATAACTTATCTTGATGTTTACTAAAGGTTTACAGAACATATTTTTTAACATCAAACATACTAATAAGCAAATAGTCCATATTTAAAATCATTTATTATGAACGTACCCATATCTAATATAGACAAAGTCTTTCATAATTGAAAATGAATTACCTTATATTAACCCATGAATCCTGGAATAAGTAACAGTTTATTTAAAATAAACCATATCAGGGGCACCTAGGTGGCTCAGTTGGTTAAGCATCTGACTCTTGATTTCAGCTCAGGTCAGGATCTCATGGTTCCCAGGTTTGAGCCCCGTGTCAGGCTCTACACTGACAGCATGGAGCCTATTTGGGATTCTCTGTCTCCCTTTCTTTCGCACCTCCCTGTTTGAGCACTTGCACATGTGCTCTCTCTCAAAATAACTTTAATAAAAAATAAATTGGGGCTCCTGGGTGGCTCAGTTGGTTAAGCATCTGACTTCAGCTCAGGTCATGATCTCGTGGTTCGTGAGTTCCAGCCTCATGTCAGGCACTGTGCTGACAGCTCAGAGCCTGGAGCCTATTTCGGATTCTGTGTCTCCCTCTCTCTCTGTCCCTCCCCCCTTCCTCTCTCTCTCTCTCTCTCTCTCTCTCTCTCTCTCTCAAAAAAAAAAAAAAAAACATTAAAAAAATTAAAAAGAAAATAAACTATGTCATATTAGATGAATTAATATAGCAACAAAATATTTAGTATTGAAGTATGAAAATTTAGACTAATATCTTCAGAATTCTTTTTTTCTGCACTTTAAATCTGTAAGTAAAAATCAGAATATCTCAATAATTTAGAGCATTTTTACATATCCCAAATATTAGTCTCTTGCCCAAATAATGAACTCATTTATTAAGATCTTATTTATTGTACCTTGTATCTTTTGCTTTGTTTTTTGTTTGTTTGTTTGTTTAAGTTTATTGATTTATTTTGGGAGAGAGAGCAAGCAGCGTGGGGGCAGAGAGAGACAGAGAGACAGAGAGAGAATCCCAAGCAGGTTCCATGCTATCAGTGCAGAGCCTGACATGGGGCTTGAACTCATGAACCATGAGATCATGACCTGAGCTGAAATGAAGAGTCAGAGGCTTAACCAACTGAGCCACCCAGGTGCCCCTGGTTTTTTGGTTTTGATTGAGAAAAGATATATTAATTGATTTAGAATTTGGGGCACCTGGTGCCTGAGTGGCTCAGTTGGTTAAGCATCTGACTTTGGCTCAGGTCATGATCTCACAGTTCGTGGGTTCAAACCCTGCATTGGGTTCTGTGCTGACAGCTCAGAGCCTGGAGCCTGCTTCAGATTCTGTGTCTCCCTCTCTCTCTGTCCCTCCCCTGTTCGTGATCGCTCACTCACTCTCTCACACGTGCGTGCAAAAATGAGTAAACATTAAAAAAAATTAAAAAAAAAGAATTTGGGGCCCCTGGGTGGCTCAGTTGGTTAAGTGTCTGACTCTAGATTTCAGCTCAGGTCATGATCTCATAGTTCATGAGTTCGAGCCCCACTTCACGATGACAGCGTGAGGTCTGGTTGAGATTCTTTCTCCCTCTCTCCCTGCCCCTCCCCCATGCACGTTCTCTCTCTCTCTCTCTCTCTCTCTCTCTCTCTCTCTCAAAAATAAATAAATAATTTTAAAAGAAAAACAGTTAGATGAAATAGTATTATTTGTTAAACAGTAACATTGAATTACCATTAAAAAGGTTTCCTTTCCTTGTGTCAATTTGGTGTTAAGTCTATATTTAACATCCATCTCTCATTAACTGATCATGGAACAAGATTTAGAAGTCTGAATCCAGTGAGTGGTTAGTTGTTTGCTTTTAGTACATTATTGTACAGGCTGGGCTTTCTGAGTAAATAGAATAGAAAAATATTTCAGATCCAACTTTTCTTTCCTTATTCTGTCAAAAATTGGGATAACTGTAAGAATAAAGTAAAAAAAAGTACCCCTTGATTGGCCATATACACTACTGAACATTTTTTTATTATACTTATCTTCAGAGTTGTAGTTTTATAATGTTCAGAACAAAAGTAATATGTTATGTTGTATAAAATTAAAAAAATTTTTTTGGCCCTTCTGTCATTCTACTTTGTAAACTTTATGCATGCTCAATATCTTATAAATAACATATCTTCGCACACATTTTTACTTTTTCTAGCCTGTATAATACGTGTTTTATTTCCTATCAAAAGTATTTTATTACTGTGTATCTTCTGTTCATAGTATAAATACACATAAATGAAGAGCCCTTTAAAGGCAGAGCTATAATCAGAATATGTTCCCTTCATTTCTTTGTCTTTGATTTGTTCAGAAAACTACCATGTTATCTATATGCTTTTCAGTGCTTACAACTCTGAAGTGCTAGTTGAGCCAGAAATTTGCTGTTTGACCCCAGGGATTTTTTTCCCCCTAGCTACTTGTGAGAGCTTATTTAAAATTCTAAGTTCTCCCCTGGCAGCCACAGTTAGAGCTTCTTTGGCAAACTAAAAAGACTAAGAAAAATCATGCAAAGGCTCAGTACTGCTTCCAGTGACCTACATTTGTAGCCAGCTTTTAAAAGATGGCATGTGCCTTATTTTCCAACAAAAAAATGAAAGATAAGATCAAAGAATAAAGGAGAATAAACCCACCTCTCCGTCACTAGCCAGTAAAAACCATTTCTGATACAACATTAAATTAAACACAAAGTTCACTTTGATATTTGTGTGTCACCAACATAAGAAAGGAAATTTGCATGCAGAAAAGTAGCCTAAGTCATACAGCAAAAATGCCATATTCTTTGATAGGATATTTATCCTCAGAAAGTGAAATACATTTGGGATATGAGCTCAGATTTTAATTTCTGTGATGCTACTTAACTAGCTGCAGGACTTTGCACAAGTCACTTAACCCTTCACATTAAGATAGAGATAGTTCCCTGGTTACCTTATTCTGGAATGCCAAATTAAAAATGAAATATCAGGAGTTTTGCTTTCAAAATCTTAAAGAACTTCCTCCAGGCCTCACATTTACTTTTAAAAATTTTATTTTGAACTCCTAAAAAATATGGTTGTGGATACTTCATGGTTATTGTCATGCCTAAATGTTAAAATCTTAGAACCATTATATAGTACTTTCCATTCTTTGAAAAGAAGCCACACAAAGTGAGAATTAGGAATATTAAAAATAGAGTTCATTTGTCCTCTGAATACTTTTTCTGAAAACATAGAAGAGAAAGTATTTAATCCTTTTAGAAGGGATAAATGACTTCAAATTCTGAAAACCAGAGCCATTGAAACTTGAAAAAATATACTCATCAGCTCCCCAAATTAACATGTTGCCCCATGGAATAAAATGTTAAAAGATCCCATGAAAGGAGAAAGGCAGCGCATCTTCAAGGGTCATAGATTAAATAGATGGTCTTTGAAGATTTATTATGCACAAAGGGATAACTTTACTGTGTGAAAACCCCAAAGAGGACAGAGCCATCTCTCCAGCTAATGTTGGGATGATTCTTTCAGTGGCCAGTGTTTCCTTCCTAAAATTTTGTTTTGTTCATCAGAAACCAACAGGCAGTTGCAGAAAGTGACCTTAGTACAGCACAGCCATCTTTTTGTATTATGTCATATTAGTGAAATCAGAGGCATTTGAAATGCACTTACCACTTTTTATAAAAGTTTTTTACAGTTCATGTGTGTGTGTGTATGTGTGTGTGTCTAAGGCTGTGCTAGATTTCGAAAACAGGGTGGATGGTATTAAAGACTTAAATTGGAAGGAGAAAAGAGATCTGAGACTATGAAGCATCTTACCTTTATACTTCTTAAAACAGATTATAACAGGGTACTATAGAATTTTAAAAACCTATTTTGTGCATTTATCCTGTTGCCCCTACTTTTCAGTACTCAATGAGCAGAAAGAGAATCATTTTGTTCTATTAACACCAAGTGTATAACACAAAATAATGTTCAAATTTAATCAAAATAAAGTGATATCCAGTATCATTTAGTGCATCACAATGTACTAAGGATTTTTGTGACATCTTCCCTAAACCGGGTTCATTTTGGAAAAATAAAAGAATATGTCATCAAACAAATAAAACCAGTCCCATGTGTGCTCCTGAGCTGGGAATATAACTGATCTGGACCTCTTAAATAAAGATAATGCCTGATTCCATTATTAATTGTGAGATATCTTTGACAGCAGATATCCCCGAAATTTTAGAATATTTCTTTACAACCTTGTAAAAATTCTGTGACTTCAATTTAATAAATAATTATGTTAAGATCACTGTCACTATCTTAACTTTTACAATAACTATAAATATTTAATTATATCAGGTTTTCAGAAATTATTTTATGTTCAATAAGGACACTTCATACTTACAGGAATTATATAGAAATCCTTTTCAGCATAAGAATCCTTCTATAACTCAAGTAATTATTGCATAATCTGTTTACTTAGTATAGATTTTCATACATCATTTATTTTAAGAAAACAGGTTAATATATACCCTTATATAGTAAGCATTTACTAAAGGGAATTATTGCACATCGTCTCATTAATTAAACCTGTTAAAATCAATGATTAAGTGAAGAATTTGGTCTAGTTTTTAAAACATTTCACAAAATGTATTTTAATCAAGGTATTACAAGGACAGCATCATTTACCATTCATTTTCTTTCTGTAACTAGGGATATAGATATAAAGATATAGTAATACACACACACACACACACACACACACACACACATATATATATATATATATATATATATATATACATCCCACACACAAAATATATACATAATATGTATACACACACACACACAAACACACACACACACACACACACACGCAGAAAGTCACGTTTTTAATAATTCTAGTTACCTAATTAGTAGCTCTATTCACTTTAACTTATATTATCTCTCTCAGTATGAGCCAGATTAAACATTGATAGCATTTGCTATATGAACTTTATTTTGTAAAGGAACTCAAAAAGGAAAACTCCAATTTTTATGGCTAGAAATATTAATAGATAGCAACAGTGTACCCTTGTCTCTCTATAAACAAAAACATGGAATTTTTATTTATTTTATTTACTTAAGTTTTTTTTTTCTTAAGAAGCTTGTCAACTAAGGAGAATGTTTTGAAGGAATATGTATTATAGCTTTTACATTTTGATATATGAAATATATAAATTCTGTATCTAAGTTGATATATTGAAGAAAATTGATAAAATTATCATAGACCTCATAGAGACTTGTTCCTAACAGCTTAACAGTTTTGATTTTTATATATGTTAGAAAATAATTGTGGAAGCCAATAATACCACAATGCCAAAAAATACAGTGCATTTCCCTTTAAAGTTTTTTTAAGTGAGTGCCTTGGTCAAGACTTGGAGTGCTGTTGATATTCGCAGGCACATTGCTAGGACCTGAATCAAGAATTTAAAGTTGCCTGTACTTCATTTTCCTAACCTCACTGCTAAATAGCAGTAGAACTCAGGGATTAATTACATGTCTGAATTGCTTCGAAATCCTTCTATGACTGGAGCTCTTAAAAATGTGATGGTTTAAAAGGTAATATTTTGAAATAATTAGATTATAATTTGCATTTAAAGAAAGTATTATTTTTTTTTACTGACTTTACCCTTTCCCTTTACTTCTGAATACTTCTGATGTAGACTTCCATTTCCTTTTCTTCATGTTATCCTTCTCCTTCCCTCTATCTTAGTGAAGAAAATTGAGTTTTTCCAATCTTCTCAATATAGTTCTTGTTTCTATGTGAAAGAGAAATGTGATAAGGATCTGTGGAAAAGCATTGAGAACACTACTCTTAACCTAGTGGTTTCATTTTCTGTTTTTCAATTCATGTAATTGATGCAGTTGTCAAATTAAAAGCATCATTTTTGTCAGTAGCTTAATTTGCGAGTTTAGTTAAAATAATATTTGTATATTAATGTGAAAGTATTTTTCACCTTTTCTTTTTGTAATATCAGTAATTGTTCCCTCTTTATATACAACAGAAAAAATATATATATATAAATTGCACCAAGATGTTCCCTGTACTGAATTTGATTTGAAATATGGATGGAAATAATTCACTAAATACTAATCTTAAAATCCATGAGTTTAAAAACATTTTTCATATAACATCAGCTATATACCTACAGGCCTTTGACTTACTCCATGCAATCTACATTTCTGAATGCTTTTAACAATTAAAGTAACCTCTCCCGTATTTTTAAATATTGAAACGGAGATAATGTGGAGAACTCATCTTTACTAGATGGATACTCAGCCTGGATATTTAGAGTACTCTTGTATTCAGATGATGATAATCAGTCAATAATATCTTTGAATTTGTTTCTCGTTCTAACTTTCAGAAAATAAATGTTCCCCAACTCCCCCAAAATCAACAAAGTAATATACTTACTGATACAATATAATATACTTACTGATACATGGATAATGCTTAAGTAGTATTAATTATACAGTTACCAAAACCTGCAAGGATCAAAAGATTTTATTTTTAAGAAGGATTTCTCATGCTGCATGGATTATGTTGCTACATAATAGCTCAGTAGTACTTCTGCTGAATTGTAAAATAGCTTAGAGAGGAGTATGATGCCCATAGTTGGTGTAATGCATTGGTAATTAAGAGGGTGGGAGGTTAAGCTTCATTAACTGCTGAGGGATTGTATCTTGGGTTTTATTATGCCCTAGAGAACATAAAAAGTGAGAAGGGTCAAACTGTTGGAATCAGATTTTGCTTGTGCATCTGCCAAAACAAAGACCACAAAATAATATACCAGTAAGCACAGAATGGCATGAATTGAAAGGGGAAGAAATATATTTACAGCATCTTATGGCTAAGGATAAATGTTTCTGCTGAAAAAAAAATAAATACCCCTAATTACTGGAGTATATTTTGGTATTGGAAGTTTATAATAATTTGGTTTCATACAAGTTTTTGTTAAAGTAGAATAAGCAGTTGTTTTTGTCCAAAGGTAGTGCCAATTTCTTTATTTGTGTTAATTTTCCAACATGATTCATCTGATTAAGAGAGAGAAATTTTATACTTTTCATTCCTATCTTCTGTGTAGACCATACAAAGCTTGCTTTTCATTTTTACTTATTCCTGATCCTTGCTACCAAATGTATGGTCACTATAAGCACCGTACTCTATAAAAGAACCAAAAATCTGATATTCTTTCTTTTAAGAAACAAGAGTATAACAATCATGAAACGTGTTCTGTTGGTGCTCTGAGTGAGAAATCAAAGACTGGTGATTCAAAAGCATAGGAGAGAATCTTGATCTTTGATTACAGCTGTAATCATTGAATATTTAAGAGCTTATTCTTAGCATTCTCTTGTAAGACAGATTTTATCAAAACATTAAATAAACTTTTCGTTTGATTAGATATAGACACTGTAACAAATAGTGTAGATTATAGCAGTCATCATCTCTGGTAGGGTCAAGGAATCACCATAAGCAGGTTAGGTGATGGCATACTTCAAAAAAAAAATTTAGGGCTTACAAATGTAACAACATACTAAATACAAAGTCTTACAGAACAAATTTCAGAATATTGGAAGATTAAAAAACATCTGAATAATCGGGCACCTGGCTGGCTCAGTCTGTGGAGCATATGACTCTTAATCTTAGGGTCATGAGTTCAAGCCCCACATTGGGTGTAGAGCTAACTTAAAATAAATCGTTTTCTTCCCCCAAATATTGGTTTTGGTATATGTTTAAATAATTCAGTTTTCATTTGAATTCTGAATATCAGTATTGAAACCAGTAAGACCAAATTTTTATATAATGGATTTTTTTGTCAGAGGATTATATAGGATGATCTAACACTATTACCTTAGACTTGAGTTCTTGAGTTCACCACACGTAAAAACCACACAACTCTTAATTTGCGTTGACCAGTTTTTTTTATTTTCTGCTATTTTTGTTCAGATTTCTGGCTAAAAGAATGATGCAAATACTGAAGAGTTACCAAGTGTTCACATAGGTCTAGCTAGGTAAATTACTAGCATGACTTTTTCACACCATGTTGTGTTAAAAGTTTTTTATATATTGTTGGAAGGCTTAAAAATGGAGATGCTAGGCACCTGGGTGGCTCAGTCAGTTAAGTGTCTGACTTCAGCTCAGGTCATGATCTCACAGTTCGTGAGTTCGAGCCCTGCATGGGGCTCTATGCTGACAGCCTGCAGTCTGCTTCAGATTCTGTGTCTCCTCTCTCTCTGCCCCTCCCCCACTTGCATGCTCTCTCTGTCTCTCTCTCTCTCAATCTCTCTCTCTCAAAAATAAACATTAAATTTTTTTTTCAAAAAAATGGAGATGCTAAAGGAATTTTGGCCCACTTACTAAAGAAATAACCATATTTTATCAAATCTGAGATGCCACTGACCACAAGATGCATCACTTTTATGTACCACTGAGACAAAAACACGGCCAAATAAACTTAAACAGAATGTGTTCTTTTAACTTAGGGTTTCTATTTAATTATTTTCAAGTTTTCTTAGACTTTTTAAAAAATCATATCACACTTGTAGCTACAAAAGATAAGCAAAATGTAACTTACTCATAAAACTTCACATTCATATTACTATAATGAATTACTTTCTTCTTTATAGTCATTGGGCATTACCAGTTTTTCACATGATACTGTTTTCTGTGTCATCAAGAACACTGGTGATACAGCATTTCTTATTAAATGCTCCTCTTTTTTTCCCACATTTTATTCTAAAACAATGCCATCCATCAGATGACTTTCCCAAAAAGTATCAAAGGAGGTTTTCTGGAAAACCAGGATTCATATTCTTTTTTAATTGAGTTATGTATGGATTCTTGGCTGAAACATCAAAAAATTACATTTGTCCACTTACACACTAAGAATAACCAAGTTCATACATACACAGACAATGATGACTTTCTGTTTGATATAATATCAATTGTAAAATGTACCCCAATTTAATAAATAATGACATATGAAAAAAAACCAGAATCAATGAAATGCAGTAAATGTATGCTTCAATTTTAAACCTGAGCTTCGATGTATTGGAATTACCCACTTCTCAGAACTGTCACAAATCTTAATTGTCCTTGTTTAGCCTAGTGCCACCAATTTAAAAATAATCCCCACTTTTAAAAAAATTAATATTTATTTATTTTTGAGAGAGAGAGGGAGAGAGACACAGAATCTGAAGCAGGCTTCAGGTTCCTCACTGTCAGCACAGAGCCCGATGCCAGGCCCAAACCCATGAACTACAAGATCATGACCTGAGAGGAAATTGGATACTTAACCCACTGAGCCACTCAGGTGCCCCAATCTCCATTTTCAATGTGTTGATGTTTTCTTGGGAATACTTCTGTGTCCCTATGAAGTTGGAACTTAACCTATGCTTCTTACCATGTATTTCACTCAGAAGTATCATGCATTCACAAGTGTTACCTTGCTCATTTGGGAAATATTCTACCAGGAGGAGAAATAATGTTAAGGAAAAAAAGAACATTCTCTCTATGTAGTTAAAAGATACTAAAGCTGATTAATCAGGAACTGGACCTTTGGTAGATGTTTTTGTGGAGTTTGAAATTTTTTCTAATTTTTGTGAAATACTAACAATAAAATAAGGGGAAATAATCCAGTAATCAAGTTCTTCTAAGGAAGTGCTTTTATCCTTTAAAAAGTATACCTTATTATACTGCAAGAAAATTAAGGAAATTTGCCTTTATTTATAAAATACATTTTTTTCCTCAAGAACTCTTCCACCGCATCTGGGATTGGATACATATATATACACATTTGAATTTAAAATTTTGAGAGATATACTTTATTACAAAAAAATAACAGATGGTAGCCAAAAATTTAAACAATAATAGAATACTATTTGGCAATTAAAAAAAGAAGGAAATTCTGCCATTTGTGACAATATAGATAAATCTTGTGAGCATTATGCTAAGTGAAATAAGTCAGAGAGACAAATCATGCATGATCTTAGCTATATGTGGAATCTAAGAAACCAAACTCCTAAAAATAGAGAACAGATTGGTGGTTGCAAGAGGTGAGGGTGGGGGAAATGGGTGACTGTGGACAAAAGGTACAAATTTTCAATTATACGATAAGTAAATCATGGGGATGTAATGTACAGCGTGGTGACTAGAATTAACAATACTGTAATGTATATTGGAAAGTTGCCAAGAGAGATTTTAAAATTCTCATCACAAGGAAAAAAGAAAACATAGTAAGTGAGGTGATGGATGTTAACTAAACTTATAGTCATCATTTTATATTATATACATACATGAAATCATTATTTTGTACACATGAAACTAATTCAATGTTATATGTCGGTTCTATTGCAATAAAACTGGGGGGAAATTGCTCCATGCTTAGTGTGGAGCCCGATGTGGGCCTTGATCTCACAACTGTGAGATCATGGCCTGAGCCTAAATCAAGAGCCAGATGCTTAGCCAGCAGAGTCAGAACCCAAGTAGTTCCTTTTTAACATTTTGAAGAAGCTCTGTTTTCCATAGTGACTGTACCAATTTACATTTCCACCAGCAATGCACAGTGGTTCCTTTTTCTCTACATCCATACCAACTTTTATCTCTTGTGTTTTTGATGACAGTCATTCTCACAGATGTGTAAAATAAAATAAACCTTTTATTTTCTGGTTGATAGAAGATATACATGTCTTCATTTTATTATTAACATATTACTAATTTTTTTATTTTTATAATTTCTACCTCTTTATTGGATTCTTTTTTTAATGGCTAGATTATATCTTCAAATACTTTTTTTTAGAAAAGGTTTGTGGTAGGTAAGCTTTAAATATTATATGCTTTTTAAAAAATGAGTATAGTTTATACTTAATAGATGATTTTCCTCATGAAGAATTATAGGTTCAATATCAGTTTTCCTCATACTTTGAAGACCATCTTCTGAAATCCAGGGTTATTGAGGTATCTGCTACCCATCTATTTCTTTTTCTTTTCCTTTTTCTTTTTTTTGATGTTTATTTATTTTTGAGACAGAGAGAGACAGAGCGTGAGCATGGGAGGGACAGAGAGAGGGAGACACAGAATCTGAAAAAGGTTCCAGGCTCTGAGCTGTCAGCACAGAGCCCGATGCAGGGCTCGAACCCATGAACTGTGAGATCATGACCTGAGCTGAAGTCGGACACTTAACCAACTAAGCCACCTAGGCAGCCCCCCATCTATTTCTTTTTCATTTATAAGTAATATGTTTTCCCCCATTTTAAAGCTTGCAGGCTTTTACTTTTAACCCCCAAGTTGTGAAAGGGCATAACAATATTTTTAATGGGTCTTTTTTCCATTCAACTAGTTTAATTCTTCATACATTTTTCCAATTTGTAAAACTATGTCATCTCCATAGCTGTTTAAAAACTTTGATATTTTTCAATTAAATTTTGATTATGTAAGTAATTCACAACTAGTATATATGTAATATATATAAATATAAACTACTACATATGTAATAAAATATACCAGTTTTATGTACAATTTGAGTAAATAGGATAAATGTATACATGACGTAACCACCACAGTCATACACAGAACATTCCATTCCCTCAGAAATGTGCCTATTCATACCGCTCTCCTCTTCCTACCACTTGGCCCCTGGTAGCCTCTAATCTGTTTACCATCTCTATGGTTTGCCTTTTCTAGAATTTCATATGTATGGAATCATGTAGTATGTAATATTTTGTATCTGGCTTCTTTCACTTAACATAATGTTTTTCAGATTAACCATGTTTCTATGTGTATCAATAGAGTTGATTCCTTTCACTGCTTTTATTAGCCATTCACTAGTATCATGATGGACATTTGAGTGGCTTTCACTTTTTGACTATTAAATGAGGTTGCTATGAATATCCACGTATACATCTCTATATGGACATATGTTGTTATTTCTCTTGGGTAAATACCCAGATGAATTGCTGGGTCATATTGAAAGTGAATGTTCAATTCTTAAAGAAATTGAACTCTTTTCTAAAACAGCTGTACAATTTTGCATTCCTACCAGAAATGTATAAGGTTTCTAATTGCCTCTTTCCTTTTTAACATTTGGTGTTATCACTTTTTAAATTTTATTTGAACAATTCTAGTCTGCACATAGTGATATTTCATTGTGCTTTTAATTTGCTTTTTGCTGATCACTAATGGTGTTGAGCATCATTTCATGTGTTTGTTTGCCATCCATGTATCTTTTAATGAAGTGTCTGTTCGGTTCTTGTCCTATTTAATTATATTTCATCATTGATTTATATTCTGGATATGAGTCCTTAATCAGTTATGTGTGTGGCAAATATTTTTTCTGGATACAAGTCCTTTATCAGATATGTGTGTGGCAAATATTTTTTCCCAATCTGTGGCTTGACTCTTTGTTTTCTTAGCAGTGTCTTTTGAAAAGCGTTATTTATTACTTTTATCAAGTCTGATGCCTCAGTTTTTTATTTTATATTTCATGCTATATTTTTGTCCTATTTAAGAAATATTTGCAAACTTTTTTTTTAAAGGGCTAAATAGTAAATATTTTTGGCTTTGCAGGCCAAATGATCTGTATTGTAACTACTTGATTCTGCTATTGTAACAATAAAGCAGCCGTAGATAATTCTTTAGCAAATTCCAGTGAAATTTATTTACAAAAACAGGTATCTGATTGTATTTGGCCCACAGGCCATAGTTTGTTGATCCCTAGTATACTCCCAAGTCACTAAGGTTTTCTCCTTTCTTGTTTCCTAAGAATTTGTTGTCATCCTTTCTCTATTGAATTACCTTGGCGCTTATGTAGAAAATTAATTAAATAAATATGTGTGTCTCCCTCTCAACGTTATTTTCTGTTCCATTGACCCATGTGTATGTCTTATATGGACTTCATCATTCTGTTTTTATAATGTCTTCAAATCAGGTATGTTTAAGTCCTCCAACTTTCTTCTTTTGCAAAATTGTTTTGTCTATTTTACAGCTTTTGCGCTTCCATATTAATTCTAAATTAAACTTGTTATTTTACCTGAAAAAGTTGACTAGAATTGTTCTTTTTCTTCCCCAGTTATTTTTTCCCTCAGTCCTTTGTTTTTGATAGTTTCTGTTGCTATCTTCAAATTCAATAATCTATGATTTGTTCACATCATTTCTCTATATTGTTATGAACTTAATTTCTTTTGTTCATTTTATGTTATTTTAATGACGTTTTTGTTTTTAAAGAGTTTGTAACCACTGCTAAGATAAATTATACTTTCATTTCTATCAAGTAAATTTTATTGGATATCCAAATGTACAAGTTACTACTTTTTAAGCAAAGGATACAGCAGTACTAAAGCTTGGAGGTAGAAATCTCAGGACTTCCAAGTCAGCACACAATGCCCATTTTGTAAATAATTTGAAAAAAGTTCAAAGGGTAGTCATATCTTCTTTGTGAGCAATTTGAAGAGTTAACTGTGAGTTCTATGAATACATTCTGTTAGGATCAAAGAGAAGTTAACTAGTCTTGAATGAATGAAAAAATAATTGTAGAGAAAGCAAGGAGCGGGAGGACCTGAGAGAAAAGGAGAAAAGAATGAAAGAAGATAGCCTGATTGAGTACACTTTGAGCTTGACATGCAGTTGAAATTCAGATAGAATATCCAGATGCAGTTAAAACTTTAGACGCAGAAACTGGGGAATAATTGAAAATAGAGATTTGCTAGCCATCATTTCTTTCTCCGTCAGACGTTTGTTGAATGCCTACTCTGTGCCAGAAACTATGTTATGGACTGAATGTTTATGTCCTACCCCTCAAATTTATGTCCTTCTAGCCTAATAACCACAAAAGTTATCCCATCATCAACTATAAGTTTAAAATCTCATTTGTCATCTAAATCAGGTATGGATGTGATTTGAGGTGTGGTCCATTCTGAGGCAAAATTCTCCTCTGGCTATGAACCTGTGAATCTGTTAAACCAGACAAATTATGGGCTTCTAAATACAATATAGAACAGGCATAGGATAGACATTCTCACTCCAAAAGAGAGAAATCAGAAGGGAGGAAGGAGTGATGGATTCTAAGCAAGTCCAAAATTTAGCAAGGCAAATTCCATTAGATCTTAAGGCCTGTGAATAAACGTCTTTGGTTCCATTCTCTGCCTCGTAGGCCCACTGGAGTGACAGCATCACACCCCTTCAGCTGGGCAGGACACCACCCCCATGGCTCTGCTGGGCTCCAGTCTTGCCTTTTGAAACCCAGCTGGAGGCAGCCATGTCTCCCAGGCTTGTGTCTCTGGGCCTGTGGTAGAAGTGGCAGCCTTGATCATCTCTGAATCACCTTTGGGTTCTTTCTACTTTTTATTCCCCCCCCCCCCCCCCAGGATAGCTTGTGTTTGAAACCAAATTGCACCATGGTCAAGACTGTAAAATCCAAGTCCAACTGCCTTCCTTAATTCCATTCTTCTTTGTCTCTAGTTCAGACTGGCAGTGTCTATGCTGGTATAATATCTGTATTCCTGGCTTCTGATGAGATGACTGGTTAAGTCCATGAGTCACACCCACAATCTCTTTATCAGCCATACATTTAGTGTTCTCTTTAGAACAAGCTTTTTCATTTCTTTGCAATGTGACTAGCGGGAGAATTTTCCAAATCTTCGAGTTCTGGTTCTTTTGGCTTAACAATTCCTTGCTTAATTCATTTCTCTCATTTTGCATTTTACTAGAAGCAGTCAGAAGGAACCAAATGATGCTTTCAAAACTTTGTTTAGAAACCTTATCTGCTAAATACTCAATTTTATTACTCAAAGTCCTGCCTTGACAGAAAACTAGAACACAGCTCAGCCAAATTTTTTGCTGCTATATAACAAGAAGTGCCTGTTTTGCAGTTTGCAGTAATATGTTCCTTAGTTCCGTCAGAGACTTACTGGAATCTCCCTTAACATGCATCTCAAAATTCTTTCAGCCTTTACCCAATACCCAATTTCAAAGCCACTTCAACATTTTTAGGTATTTGTTACTATAGTACCTCATTTATTTTGGTACCAAAATCTATCTTAGTAAAGTTTGGGCTACCATAACAGAACACCATAGACTAAGATTGTTTAAACTGTGGAAATTTGTTTTCTTACAGCTCTGTAGGCTGGGCCAATTTAGTTCCTGGGGAGGACTCTTCCCAGCTTATAGGTGACTCTTAATGTGTTCAAGCGTCATCTCCCAAGAGTCCTCCGTCCTTGTACTCCAGATGGACTGCTTGCTCTCTAGGCAGTCCTACACAGGTGTTTTCTGGCACTTTCCTTCATCATCCTAAGAGTTGCTCTGACTTTGTTGCTGGTAGAGTACGTCCTCTAATAAGTTGAAAGTGAATGGAGATAGAGGTGTGTGAGGTGGTAGAGATTTTTAAACTTTGAATGTCTGAACTTGTCTTAATTTCACCCTTAAATTTAACATTACTTTGGTTAAATATAGAATAGTAGGCTGAAAATAACTTTCCCTCTGAAAAGTCCAAAGCCTAGAGGCTTTTTCAGATACTTTCTTTTTTTCCCTCTTGTTCTGAAATATCAGAATTATATGCTTTGGTGTATGTCTATTTTCATTCATAGTTTTAGTACTCAGGATTTTAAATCTGTAATCTCCCACTTTTCATTTCTGGAAATTTCTCTTAGATTATTTCTTGGATATTTTCCTCTGTTGTCTCTGTTTCTCTAAAATATCCTTTTATGGTGTCAACCTCCTGGGCTAATTCTCTAAATATTTTCTTTTATCTTTTATTTTTTATCTTTTTAAGAGGTAGTATTGCATAATTGTTAAGAGACTGAGTGATAGAATAAGACTGTCCTTTACGAATCCTTGCTCTGCCATTTACTGTCTTTGTGACCTTCAACAAGTTATTTAAATTTTATGCTCCAGTGTCTTCATCTATAAAATGGTCTTAATAATAGTGCATACTTCTTAAGATTGTTTAGGGATTAAATATGTTAATTGTATAAAGTGCTTAGAATAGTACCTGGCAGTTGGAAAGCACTTTAACACATGTTAGCTGCTATGTTTTGTTGTGGTTTTTAAAAATTATCATTACTGTCATAATTATCATCATTGTTCCTTTATTCTTAAAGATTTGATCAACTTGATATTCTTGAACTTCTGGTCCTTTTTTTTTTTTTTTTAAATCTCCTATTATACTTTTAATTTCTAGAAGCTCAGGTTTTTCTGACTGTTTCCTTTTACTGAAGTGTTTTATTTTTTACATACCATCTCATATAATAGATATTACTTTTCGTTCCTTTTGAAGTTTTTTTCTGTTTCTGCCATTGTTTCTATTTGGCTTAGTGTTTCAATTCCACATTAGATGCTTTATTCAAATATCTGGTAATTCTTGGTTGTCTTTTAATATTAAAGAGTGAGGGACTGGAAGGCTAGTTGGAAGTACTGTGTATTTGGGCACATAACTTGTGGTGTGATAGGTTTACTGTAAATTTAGCTAGTGGTATCTCTCTAAAGACCTTTTCCCTTAATTTTGTCAGTTTCTCGAGGGAGGATTCCTCTAATCTCCTGATCTCTTACCTATTCTGCTTAAGGATGACTTCTGGCCTTGTGAGAGCCTAGCAGTGGGAGCCAACTGTATACATGTATTGGGGATGGGGGTTATCTCACCCTTCTGTATGAAGACTTACAGTAAGTTACCCTGTCTTCAATATGATGTCTCACCTGTGCCCTCTATTGTGTTCCTACTGCCAAAGTTTGTCTGATTTGACCTCTCCATTTCTCTTACACAGTGGGGGGAGGAGTAGTATCCTGGCTTTTAGTAGAAAATAGGGGATCTGAGGGGTCTTACTTTTTCTTTTAAAGATTTTCAAGCAGTGCTTCTGCTTTGACACAAAAGTGTTTCTCCTTACTTCCTGAAATTACTTGTCTCTTCTACAAGTGTGACAGTTGTTAAGATTTGTTAAGGGCAAGTAGTAGAAACTGTGGTGTTTATGTTTATTATATTATTCTTTATTATTTTCTATGTGTTTTATATATCCCATAGAAAAAATAATAATTTGAGACGCTAAAAGTTAAAGTTACAAACAACGTTTATCGTAGCATTCTCAGACTGCAAACAACCTAAAGATCCAACAGTGGGGAAATGATAAACAGGATTTTAATTAAGCCATATAATATATAGTCATTGAAAATCTTATTTTTGAAATGTGGGAATGGTCACAATACCATATTAAAATGTAGAATCCAAATAATATACATTATCATATGTATAACAGGCAATATACATTTTGTTACATATATACATATATATATGTAAAAAAAAGATTGGAGGAAAATACTCAAATATGTTCAGAGTTATTATTCCTGGATGATAGGTTAGTAGGTGATTGTTCACTTTTTTAATATGTTTCAGTAGTTTATAATTTTCTTTGTTGAACATTTACCACTTTTAAAATCAATTGCTGTCCAATAAATACTGATTTTTAGAAGGATAATTGGGTACTTTTTTTTTCATGGTGAAGAGATATTTCTTTTTTTAAAGATTTTATTTTAATTCCAGTTAGTAAACATATAGTGTTATATTAGTTTCAGTTGTATGATACAGCAATTCAACAATTCCATACATCACCCAGTGCTCATCACAAGTGCACTCCTTAAACCCCATCACCTATTTAACCTATCCCCTGGGGTAAAAATGTAGTGAAAAAATACTGTTAAAATTTTTTGTAAGTGACATAAGATAAGGGAGAGTGCAGGAAGGACAAGGAGGCCTATTACTGGAAAATGAAACAATCTCCTGGTTTTAATTAAAAAAAATTTTTGTTTAACATTTATTCATTTTTGAGAGACAGTGAGAGACAGTGTGAGCAGGAGAGGGGTAGAGAAAGCCAGAGACACAGAATCTGAAGCAGACTCCAGGCTCTGAACTGTCAGCACAGATCCCGACGTGGGGCTCGAACTCACAAACTGTGAAATCATGACCTGAGCCAAAGTCAGACGCTCAACCAACTGAGCCACCCAGGCTCCCACCTGGTTTTAATTTCAAAAAATTAAGTTATGATGGTTCTTTAAAATCCTAGTTGATATAAATGTGAAGTGTGCAACTGACAGTTACAAAACCTCACAGTAAATAATTTGAATTGTTAGATGAATAAATAAATAATTTTTTCCACTTTCTAGACCTGCACTAGCCAATAAAATTTTCTGTGATGTCAGAAATGTTCTCTACCTGCACCACCCAATAGAGTAGCTATTAGACGTATGTGTCTATTAAGCATTTGAAATATGGCAGTTGAGGCACTGAATTTATCATTTTGTTTAATTTTAATTAGTAAAAAATTAGCCACATGTGGATAGGGGCAAGTATATTTAATAACATAATTGTAGACCAGTGGTTTTGTAAATAATTCTATGTCTTAGTATCTGATTAATAAAACTAATTTAGATGTTTGGACTGATATCTAGTATTTTTTTAACACAGAAAAAGACAATTGAGGAAAAACAAATTTTAGATAATTATACATGTCTAAAATAAATAGATTTTGTAAGGTAGACATAAATTCATTAAATTAAAATTTTTATAACATCTTATTTAAATTTTGCTTTATTCCTCATTTCAGAAATAAAAATAGTGGTTCTTTACCCTGAGGATAGGATTGTGAAGCAGGAGTAAGAGTTAAGAATATCAGAATCTTCAAACTTTGTTTTTTAATGTTTATTTATTTTGAGAAAGAAAACAGTGCACATACACATGGCTCATGGAGGGGCAGAAGGAAAGGAGAGGGAGAATCCTTAGCAGGCTCTGTGCTGTCAGCAGGGAGCCCAAAGTGGGGCTAGATCTCACAAACCTTGAGAACATGACCTGAGCTGAAATCAAGAATTGGATGCTTGGGGCACCTGGGTGGCTCAGTTGGTTGGGGGTCTGACTTCAGCTCAGGTCATGATCTCACAGTTTGTGCGTTCGAGCCCTGTGTCCGGCTCTTTGCTGACAGCTCGGAGCCTGGAGCCTGCTCCAGATTCTGTCTCCCTTTCTCTCTGCCCCTTCCCTGCTCACACTCTGTCTCTCTCAAAAATAAATAAACATTAAAAAAAAAAAAAGAATTTGACACTTAATCAATTGAGCTATCCTGGTGCCCCCAAACATTTTTTAACATTACGGATTTTATCTTTTCCCCACAAGACAATAAAAAATGTAGATGGAATTATCTTTGAGAATGGATAAAGCCAGGAAAATAATTGAGAACCAATCATTTAAAAGAATTTACTTTAAAATAATTTATAATTTATAAACTTAATCTAGGTGTAAAAGGATGCCCATCAACCCATATATGGTAAGAAGACAGTTTTTATATGTTTGAAATGTTCTAAACAGAATTTTCAATTAGTTCTCTTAAAGCAAGGTTATGGATATTTATATCCCTACTTTATCTCTGTTTGAAATTTTCCCAAAGGTTACTTTAGAATTATTGAATATGGGTTTTATGGTTAAGATGTCAGGATACTAAATTTATATCATAGATTCTCCTATATTACCAAACAAAAAGTAATTTAAAATACTCCAAAAAATCAGTTATACTGAACATAACAAGAGTCACTGTCCAACCCAATGCCATAAATTTATAAAGTCCATTGCCAAACAAAAGTCACCATTCAGTGCTCTTCCTAACTTCACCCTCACACCCAGAAACCAAAGAAATATTACCTTAAAAAGGTAATTTGGGCTGATGGTCTTAAACTAAAGTAATTTTTCCAGAAAGCAACACTGAATTCAGTATATAATCCAAACCTTAATAGTATATCATCCCCTAAATGAGAATAAAATACTCACTGAACCAACTAATGTGAACACAGGAAGTTGCCATTTTATGAAATCTCATGAGAAAATGAAGAGCCTAGGTCTTCCAAAGAAGATGATGTTTAATTTTGTCTAAGCTCTCATCACATAAAGATAGAGAAAAATGAGGTGCGTAGCACAATACTCAGCCTTCAAACTAGCTAGAGGAAAAAAAGTTCGAAAGAAACATAATCCAAGAAGAGAAGGAAATTCTTCCATAAAAGATTTATGTAAGAGCTTAATAAGAACATGAGTTCAAAACAACAACAAAAAGAACGTGAGTTCAATAAAATATCACAGAAATGAAGTGGGGGAAAAAAACATGAGAAGTGGATAAAAAGGATAATGGCAGAATTAAAAATACAATTTGACTTAAATAATATTATTACCCAATATTAGTAGCAGTAAGCAACAGGCTTGCAATAGTCACGACACAGTTAGAGAAATGAGATTAAAACAGTAAGTGAGAATATATGTTATCTAATAAAATTAAATTTAAGTAGCTTGTAGCTACCGTATTGCATAGTGCTGATATAGAACATTTCCAACATCACAGAAATTTCTATAAGTCACAGCTGGTCTAGAAAATGGGAAAATTTAATCATCTAACATTTAAATTGTTTACTGTGTGACATTTTACAACTGTCAATGATATACCTAATATTTATATCAATAAGAATATATTCTAGTTCCGTGTAGAAGAGAAAAATAATGTGAAATGTGAGACACAAAAAATTTTACCTGAAGTTACAATCTTCAGCTTAAAGGGGCCTCCAATATTACAGAGGAGAAATAACACAAAGCAATAGACATAGATATAGCCCATTTAAGTTATTAAACTGCAAGGATAAAGGAGGAATTATTCAGGCTTTCAGTCAGAAAGAACCAAATCACCTACAAGAGTGGAAGCCTTCAATATCACAGCATCATTCCTTGTCCAAAGATAATACAGTGGCAATAGCAACACCTACCTAGTGTTAAGCTAAGCTAATAATAAATCAACTTAGTTATTAGCTAATAACTAAGCATATAACTATATATATCTATATATATACATATAGATATATACTATATATACTATACAATACTATATATCTATCTATATATATATATATACATATATCTAAATACACATATAGATATAGATATATATAGTTATTTAGACACACACACACACATCCAAAGCGTTGGTTGGATAAAAAAAATTTTGAAAATATAATCCATGTATTTACTTCATCACTGAGAACTTCGTTGACTACTCTATGTAAAGTGGCATCTCCTCCCATTACTCTGTATTCCTTCCCTCTTTTGTCTTAAAATCCATATCACTATCCATATCACTATCCTTCCTTTATTTTGCTCACTGCTTCATCCCTTGTATCTTCCTGGAACTGCTAAATGAACACAGGTATCATTTAAAAAAAACCAAGAATGACAGAACTGTGGTAAAAGGAACCATGGTGAATCCATTTCAACAAAAACCTAAACTAAACAACTCTGTATCTGGTTGCAGACAAGAATATAAATCTATAAACCTTGACATTATAAAAATAATAGGGAAAAAGTGCTACATGCTAATTTCCTCATTCTTTATAGGAAAGAAGAAAAGAGGAACTGATTTCATTGAAAACTGAAACACATAAAAAGGAGCATAGGGACTCCAACATCTTAATGTGCTTTGTATCACACTTCTAATCCTAGAAGAGAATGTGTCAGGAAATAATCTCACTCAAAGTAAAGAATCATTGATGAGAATCATTCTTTCAATTTTGCTTTGTTTTTGTGTTCTTGTATAAATTAAAGTAAAATGTTCATTTTCCACTATTAATAGTATTTTATTACATGCTATTTTTTGGAAGTATTTTGTCTAATATATCCATGTATGTATATAAGTTTATGCTAGGAATGTGGTTTACTTAATGATTATTATGGGGGAGGTTGGCTTTTTAATTTTTTAATTTGATACCTTTGTCATACCTATTTTTCTTTTATAATTTCTCTTGATATGTCTTGAAGTTCATTAATCTTTTTCCTGAAATGTCTAATCTGCTCCTGCCATCCAGTGGGTTTTAAAAATCTCAGATCTTGAAGTTTTCATTTCTAGAGGTTCATTTGGGTCTTTTAATAATATGTCTTTCATATCTCTATATGCTCAATCTTTATTGAACACGTGGACTATAACCATAATTGTTTTTTGTCTTAGTCTAATTATATTTGTATCACTGCTGCATCTCCTTATTATGGGTCCTATTTTCCTGTTCTTTTTCATTCATTTTTTTTATTGGCTCCAGATATTATGAATTTTAACATGTGCAGTGCTGGATATTTTACATTCCTGCTGACATTCTTGAGTTAATTTCTGGGATTCAGTAAAGTTACTTGGAAACACTTTGATCACTTTGAGGCTTGCTTTTGAGCTTTGTCAGGTGGGATCAGAGCAGCTTTTGTTCTAAAGCTAATTTTGCTTCTCTACTTAAAGCCTTATGAATTACAACGTTTCTCCACTCTGGTCGGTGAGACTATGGACTTTTTCTGGTTCTATGTAAGCTGCAGAAATCGTTCAGCTTGCTCCTTTTGAGTGGTTCTTTCACCATATTTGGGTAGTTTCCTTATGTCTATGTACTGATCAGTACTCAAGAGTTGCCTCCACAGATCACTGGAGCTCTTTCTCTGTGCTCCACTCTTCCCCTGAGGTTTGCCACACAGCCTCCTTGAACTCCTAGCATAGTCACTTCAACTCAGGAACACTATTAGGTTCCTCCTCACTGCATTCTGCACTGGATATTTCCTTTTTTCTTTTTTTTAATTCAAGTATAATTAACATACAGTGTTATATTAGTTTTGGGTGTATAATATGATTCAACCATCAATACATTGCCTACTATTGCCAACACAAAATATGTGGCTCTGAGTAGTGGTTAAAGCAATTATTTGACTGAATTCTCATAATCAGATATTTTATTAAGTGCTTAACATGCAGCAGGCACCATTTCTTGCATTTCACATTCTTTACTCATTTATTCATTACAAAAACCCAATAAAATGAATACTGTTATTTCTATATTTCAGATGATGAATAGAGATATAGAGAGGTCCAATAGGTGGTCAAGGTAACCACAGACATAGCTACTAGTGTGTAAAGTCAAGACTTGGACCTAAACAATTTAGTTGTAAAATTCAAACTCATAGCCACTATACTGTATTATTCTATATGCCTCACAAATATTTATTTCCGTTAGAAGAAGTTACTTTATATTTTGTAAGATGCTAATGCTTTGCTAGGAATGATGGATTCAGAGTTAAATGATATAACTCATTTAATACTAGCATAAATTAAAGTGTAGATCTATTTGGAGGTCTTTTAGTAGATAACTAAAATATATAATGGCTAATGTGTTTTCCAGCTGATTAGTTGACATTATTCTAAGAATAAATACATTTGATCTTGCAAAGTAAAAGTTGCAATTTAGACTAATTTATGACATAACACAAGATTGTGTTTACTAATCCAGCACCCCATATTATCTTTATGATTTTGACTAATAAAAAAGGCAACAATTTCATGTGCTTTCCTTCTCCAAGAAACTTATGTACTTTTTTCTTTGCGTTGTTACTGTAGTGCCTCTTTACACACACACACACACACACACACACACACACACACACACACATTAGTTGTTACTTCACCTGTTATTTTCATGAATGAGTTTTTTGCATTCTAGTATTACAAACCAGTAAACAGATTGCACACATGCTGTATTTTTACCTTGCGGGAAACATAACAGTAATTAAATGCAATACATAAATGCTAATTTCAGACTTTGCTTTAAGTGCAATACATAAATGCTAATTCCAGACTTTGCTTTAAATATATAGTATATATATATGAAAAGATCATACCTCTTGTTGCAATAGCATTTGGCTTTTCATGGTATACAAGTTTGAATATTTTCTTTAAATTCTAGTTCATTCCTAAAAAATTAAACTTCACAATATTATATATATAATATTTCCTCTGTTTTAGAAATAGCTATATTGTCATGACTTTATGTTTGAATCATTTTTAAGGCATCAAGACATTGGAAAGTTCTAGTATTGCTAATATTATCATTTAAGAAAATTGTCACATTTTTAACTCACAAATGCTAAGTAACGTGTCATTCTGTTTTCTTAGGAACTTCCTGCACCATTACTTGATGATAATGTTAAAAAAGATTTTGATGAAGACGCATGTAATCATAAAACAGCAGAATCTAACATTAAAATGAAAATAGCTTGGCGTTACCAGTTATTACCCAAGATGGAGGCAAGTCAACATAGAAACTTTTCTAAAATTTGTAAACGTACTTGTTTTCATCTTATAGACTCTTTTGTGGTATACCTGTTATTCTTTAAATGCACTACGATGTCTATTTGCTCATTTAAATGACTAATATTTTATTTGTATTTTATCAAGATGATATTTCTTACAAATAAAATTATGGCAATTTTTTCTTTTTTACCAAAATAGATTTCATTTCTTCTATACCCTCCATGTAGAATCTTTTATTATACGGTTGCAAGCCAGAGTAAGCAAACACATTAAGGCTATTTCTATCCAGCTTGAATACCTATAAATATTCAGTGTGGATAGACTAAGAGATAGGAAGTGAAGGGAAATTTTCTGAGAAAACAGATGTCAGTGAATCTGCCCACTAAAGCTTATGAACTCTGCTCCTAGGGAAGGCTCTATTCACTTAGCTCCTTTTTTGATTGTTTACTTCAGTCTTCAGAACACTTTAATGTCTACCGGACATTATCATATTGGTAGAAAAGAAAGAAATTTTAATATGAGACATGGCACCCATAGTCCACCCTTCCTTAGTCTTCCACATTGACTGTTCCTTCCCCAAGGACAGAAATATGTTTATAACACTCCTTAACTGCAAATGCATAATTTGGTATACTGTTTCCACTGCCTCCTTCTAAATGCATAGTAGACTGTATATCATAGCACCCTTCTAACCAAGTTTAGACAAAGCCTTAGTATTCTCTGCAATATCCTGGGTGGTCACTACCAGTGAATATGTAAGATGAAACCTGTTTGCCATTAAAAGCCTGAAATATAAAATACACGCTTCTCAAGATTATGTATAAGATCTGTAGAACCTTATCCAAACCTACCTTTTAACTCCTCCTGTGTGATTATAAAACACTATATTCACCTGTCCTATGAGATTTGCTCCTTATAAATAGCTTATATTTATGCTGGTAATGATCTTCCCTTTCTTATTCACCAACTCAGCCTTCTCCAAGTGCGAATGTTACTACTCTGACAGTTTTCCATACATTATTATCTAATTTCTTATTTTTGTGTTCACAGCCCTTCATGTATTTTATTTTTTTTATTTTTATTTTATTTTTTATTTTTTAAAAATTTCTTTTTAACGTTTTATTTATTTTTGAGACAGAGAGAGACAGAGCATGAGCAGGGAAGGGGCAGAGAGAGAGGGAGACACAGAATCCGAAGCAGGCTCCAGGCTCTGAGCTGTCAGTACAGAGCCCGACACGGGGCTCGAACTAATGGACCGTGAGATCATGACCTGAGCCAAAGTCGGATGCTCAACTGACTGAGCCACCCAGGCGCCCCAGCTCTTCATGTATTTTAAAGTATTTTAAACTTCTAATATAATGTTATAGGTAATTGTTGGTATAACTGTCTTCTCCACCAGACAGAATTCTCTGTGGAGAATTCTGTATTCTCTGTGGAGAATTCTCTATGAGGGCAGAGAGCCTGTTTTATTTTCTCTTGTATCTCCAGCATCTGTATTAATGCCCAGATTATAAGCATTTGGTGTTTGATAAATGTATTCAGTCATTCAGCAAATATTAAGTATCAACTGTGTACTAAGTATGAAATATGGTACATAGGTACATATTAAGCAATGGTAAGTTGTTCTAATTTAGCTGGAAAAGCTATTTGAATACATTTTTAAGCATGATTTACATGACTGTGAACAAACTACAAACCGAAGCGAGGGTATTTGCAACTGATAGAATAAGGAATAAATTTTCCTTATATACAAAGAACTTCTAAAATGAATAAGGAATAGTCTACCAACCTAATTTTTTAAAAATGGGTGGAAATATACAAAGGAAATTTAGTGGCTCTTAAACATATAGAAGCAGATGCCCAGTTTCACTTACAATAAGAAAAATGCAAATTAAAACTGCACTGACCTGCTGTTTTTCTCTTAACAGATTGTCAATAACCTAAAATGTTTGGTAAGACACTAAATTAGCAGAGGTGTGGGTAAATTAGTACTTTTATACTTTGCTGGTGGAAATGTAAATAAGTACAATTTGTGTGGAGGGTAATCTGGTAGTAGCCTTTAGAATTATAGAAAATATATACCCTTTGATCCTTTGGGGCATTTACATTATGAATATATTTACTTACATGTAAAATGAAATATGTATGAGCTATTTTTGCAGTATATTTTTAATAGCAAAAGATTGGAAAGAACCTAAATGTCCACCAGTAAGCACCTAGTTAAATAAACTATATACCATATAAATGAACATATACCATAATATGTGTATTATGTGTATGGTATATGTGTACAGTATAACACCATATATTTGTATTAAAAAATAAAGGGAAGAAGCTCTGCCTAGTCAGTTGTTACAGACATAGCCTAGCTTGGATGTGATTGAGAACTGGGTAGAAGAGGCCAAAATAAATGTAGTTATTCTGCTTAGGAAAATGTGAGTAGAGTGATAGAGATTAAAATAGACAAGGAGTGTAGGACTAGCACTTGAGAAGCCTAATGGCAAAGAACTTCATTCATGTCTTTCAGCCGATAGTTTCACTTAAGTTACTGGGCTTAATGGTGAGTCTTTGGTGAAGAATGACTATATTCTAACTTTTCTAGTGGGATTCTGAAAGAACCTGTAATGAACAAAAGCTCTAAGTTAAATCAGCTTTCTTGTAAAGACAGTCCAGTTTTAGGTTATATAAATCACTTGTCTCTCACATTTACTTAGTTTATTTTACTCTTATCTCCATTATATTTTGGTTTTTTCATTGGTCACTAACATTCTTCACATGAAATTATAAGTAAAGATGCAAATATCTGAAACTTTAAGCTTTATTTTTTTACTGCTTGTTACAAAATCTGTTTAAACATGGGGCAAGGAGTGCCTGGGTGGCTCAGTTGATTAAGCATCAGACTCTTGATTTTGACTCAGGTCATGATTCATGACCATTCAGGCCATAATTCATGGGTTCCAGGCTGTGCTGATAGCCTGGAGCCTGCTGGGGAGTCTCCCTTTCTCTCCCTCTGCCCCTCCTGGTCCCACTCTCTCCTTTAAAAACAAAACAAAACGAAACAAAACATAAGCCCCATGGTCAGTTTTCAAGGTTTACAGTTTGTTTTAAAAATTGTGCTCTTCTTACACTGAACTTTCCTAGATGACTTCCTCTCCCATTTTCTTGAGTTCTCCGCTAAAATATCACTTTATCAGGAATGTATTTTTTTTTCTCATTCTCTATAAAATAAAATCACTCTCTCACTGTTATCTCCTTTCAAGGTCTTATTTTTCTCCAGGGCACTTATCATCACCTAACAGATAATATTATCTCTGTCTTCCTACTAGTAGGTAAGCTCAATGGAAGAAAGGGACTTTGAATATCTTGTTTTACTGGCCTGTAGTGGGTGCTCACCAGTTATTTGTTGAATGCATGAGTGAATGAATTATATAGTATGTGAATTAAATGCAAAACTGAGTTAAGTTGCATTAATTAATATAAATAAAAAATGGCTTTTTTCAAATTTACTGTCAGTGGTCAAACTTAAATTTCTTAGTATTTATAAGTTAGCTCTGTCAAGTTTACAAAATAGAATCGTCTTCTGGCTTCTTTGCTTTTCTTTGAAATTTGGCCAGCATGTGTATTTGCCTGTCACAGAAATTTTGTGAATGAGGATTTGCTGAGATTAATAGACTTTGGTCGTCAGCTGTCATCTACTTTATAAATCTAGATTTTACTTTGCCATTATTAGTTGAAAAACAACAAAACCCTGGGTTTTCTGTATTTTATCTGTGACAAAATATAGTTAACACTATTATGAGTATAGATCAAACAAGTAGTCCAGAACTAGCTGTGGCATTTATCAGAGATGCTTCTTAATATAAGTTGCCACCAGATCCTAAGACTGTAGTCACATTCCCACTTAGGGAATGAAAAAAAAAAAAAAAAAAAAAAAAAAGGTAAGAATATGCACACCTAAATCAGTAACAATAGCTCAATAAAGCATAAAACAGTGCTTCTTCCAGTTGGAGGGGTGTGTGGCTTTAAAAAGTCCCCCTTCTCTTGTCCTGTCATTTTGACTCTCTGTCTTAGGTAGGCATGCTCTTTTTTTCCCTGTCCAATCATCAAATCCTATTCCCTTTTCACCCCAAGAATTGGTAGCTTACAGGATATTCGGAGACCCAATTTCTTTAATATTGTATAGTTCTACTACCAAAGCTTATAAGGCTCTTGCACTTCAGGGCAATATATTAGATCTTTATTATATTAAATCCTCATTATACCTTGGCTTTCTATCTTAGTGATTCAGCCACGATAGTCCTGTGATAGATATGTGCATGGTACAGGTGACAACAGATATCATTTTTTCAATAAGGCAATGTTACTGCAAAGGATAGTGATGGATCTTCTGTTCCCTAGTGAATCATGACACAATAACAATAATTAATATCACTTATGTAGTGCTTCACGATTTACAAAATATTCATTGCCAGTGTTGCATTAGATTCTCACAGCAGCCTAGCAAAATAGTTATTAGTGATTGAACTGAGGCTCAAAATGGTTAATTAATCATTTGGGCTCTTGCTTTCCATTATGCCATACTGAGAAACAAGAAATGGTAACAATAATAAGAAAATGTCTTATTTAGACTTTATTTGTGTGCAACTTTTCTCTGAAAGTTTTGATTCTTTTTAACATACTGGAGGTAGGGGATGGTATTGTTTTATTGCTCTGTACCCCTGCTGGCCCCCCATCAGAGTTAATTTTCCCTTATCATAGCAAATTTTTACTGAACCAGTCCATTATACTCTGTTCCACAACTGACAAACGTAAAGGATAGTTTGAGACTGTGAAATAGAAGTTTTCATAATGTAAAACTAAAGCAACATGTTCTTAACAAACTGAGTAAAACTGACTTAGCTATTGATGATATTTTGATTTTTTTTTAATTTTTTTTAATGATTTCTTTCATTTGTGGAGTTGACATTTTTTCATAGAGTATTACTATTGTCAGATTTAAAACATTTAGTTATCTCTTTTCCGAGGAAATATTTGAAGTCTTTGTTTTATGATTTCACATTATTTAAAAAATCTGATTGTATGTTAATGCTTTGTGTCATGGGTAGAAAAAACCTTACAGAATCGTTTTTCCTATAAATATATATTTATTTTCCATTTTCATTTTTATTGAAGGATTAATAAAATTTCATCATTAATAAAAATTTTTATGTCTACCTTGTGAATATTTTAGTTACCATATTTAATTATAATTTCTAAAAAATTAATAATGGTAATAAGAAAAGCTTCCAAATTTATTCTTACATTTTAATGAGTTATTTGTGTTCTATATGTAAACTGTCACAGCATGAAATCAATTTTCTGCCTTGATTCATCCCAAATCAGAGATTTCTATCACATTAATATTATAATTAGAAACATTAATAGAGACGGCAACTTTAAAAGCATACTTTGCTTCTTGGCAATTTAGCATATTTCTCTGAGTGCCCAAGACTTCAAGAACCTTCAGTGCACTAATAAATTTATTAACTCAAACTTAAAAGAAGCGAAAAGTCTCTCTTTCTTTCTCTCTCCCCATGGCCAGTCTGCTAAAATAGATTATTCATGCTTATTTGATTCAGGTAGGCTTTTGCAAGCTTCCCTACTAGGCCTGGGAATGTGGTACATTGAGGCCTTTTCAGAGGCTTCTGACATAGACCAAGCTTTTATTGCATGGTGTTTTATTATTACCAAATCCTAGTCTCCACCCAGTTTGTAGGCACTCTGCTTATTCTTTTGAATCAGGAAAGGTTATCACCTACCTTAATCCATGGAGCAGCGTGGATTAAGGACACCAGTGTGCCCCAGGATTCTCAAAGAGGATCCTGGAAACTTCTTGTTTCTTCTTTTTTGCTGTCTTTACTAAATTCTATTGGGCCTTAGGAGGATTTGCATCTGAAATGGGCAACCTGGTGTTTTTCTCAATGAAGACATCAGATCAAAGTTCAGTTAGTCAAGGCCTTTCTAAAACATTAAGGGGGCCTGGACTTACACAATAAAAAGATGAGCTCTAGCAGAGATTGCAGTAAAAACATTCTGAACTATAATCCGGATAAAGAATAGATTATAGGCCAAAGAACAGACCTTGTTTAAATTGCTTTATACTAATAACTTTACATTTAAAAACTTTACCCTATTTTTAAGAAGTATACTTTAATGTCTCATACTTTATTTGTTAACACTGTCTTGGTAAACAGATAAATCATGTTTTGAGAACCACACTTGTGTATATATTGTATTGTAAACATTAGATGGAGCCAATTGATAGGTCTCTTTCCTTAATGACAGTGAACAGTATCTTATGGAGGGATAAACAGTCATTTTATTTAGAAAGTAAATGCCAAACTCACAGACTCTGTATCAGAGAATAATATTTCTATTAGACTTAAATTTGTTTATCCTGGGTTACTGTAGAGTTGATGTTGGTAGGCATTCAGTTGAAGAATATTAATCCTTTAAGTCTCAAAATGCAAATATCTAGTGTCAAGCAAATGTCTGTTTCTTATCTAAATTACAAAGTTGTCAGTTACTTTGTAAAATGAGAATTTACTCTTCCATTTCTGCAGAGATTATCTGCAGATTATCTGTTTTGTTGAATGTTCTGAAATATGTCTGTTTTATAGCATTCAGGACAGTGGAAACTATGTAAATTTAGATTAGAAACTATTGGAAACTATCGCCAGGTGGAACCTGTTAGGAGTTCAACTTTGTACAGAGGTGTGTACATATTTCTAATGAGTTGAATCAGCACAGAATCCATTCAAAGCAATATAATGAGAATGTTCTGTTACTAGGCCTTTACTATCCTATGTACATAAATTCAGCATCAACAGTTATTAGAACAGTTATTAGTTACTTGTGTAGAAGATAATTTGTTGGAGAAACTGATAATAGCACAAAAGAGGAGGCATCAATGAACTAATGATGATGTCAGGTTTCTGATTTATCTAATGTAGTTTATATACATTCTCCCTCCTTATCATGTGCCTTGTTCCCATCGGGAGTATCCTCAATACATTTTATACTATGAGCTTAATTTAAAATTAGCAAGAAATTTTGAATGTATATACACACTATCTTGTGAGAATTTAGCTTTTAAATGATGCTCAGCTCAATATGTTTAAAAAGCTAGTTTTTTTGAGCCCCTCACCAATGATTTAATTGGCTTAAGTTTTCATTAGTTCTTAGCAACTCCATATTTAATTGATCATTTAAACCTGGAATCTTTAAAAAATAATTAAAACATGTATATTAATTTTTTTTCAACTCAGGAAGGTAAGAAAAGCAAAGAGAATTCTTATCAAATTTAGTGACCACCAGGAGTGAAGAAACATGGGAAATGAAAAGGTTGATTTCTAACTATTATTTAAAATAATAAAAGTTGTTGTATGCTTTGAAATTTAATAAGTCTATGTGTATCAGCTCTTCCTTATCAGCATTAAAATGCATAAATGTATCAATATTTTGCCGAATGTAGTTCAAATACATTGTAGTTTAAAAAAACAATAATTAAAAAATAATAATAATAATTTTTTGAATGACCAGTATGGCTTTTCTTAACAGGCTGGACCAGTATCATCTTCAAGATTTGGTCACTATTATGATGCATCAAAAAAGATGCCACAAGAACTAATTGAGGCTTCAAAATGGCATGGATTTTTTTTCCCAGAAAAATCATCTTCAACTCTTAATATAGAACCATGGTAAGTAATGACCCATTTCTGATTTCACAGGTTAATAGAATGCATTTTTACCACATTCTTTGAAATAATGCATAACTAAAGGTACATATCCTAATAATAAATGTTTTCTATAAAATATGTGATCTTACTTGTGTATATGTTTCATAATATTTCTTTATATTTAGTTTTCTTTTTCTGGTCCTATAACTGTTGTATATGCTATTATCCTTAATTTGCAGTTTGAAAAGTCTGGATACCAAAATTATAATACCTCCTGTTTTTAATTTTGAGAAAATGTGGAATAGTTTTTAAATTGGGGTCTTTTAGTCCTAAATGCAAATAGATATCTAAAAACTATTTAGCAGTGAAAATAGTATAAAGTAATGCTGTTTTTCAATAAATGTTCTTTCAGAAGGTAAATATGTTTTCCGATATTTTATTTATTAAGGCTTTCTATTTGTAGTTAGTTATTCTGTAAATAAACAATTTGTAGTTTTTTAGATTGCCTTAAGAGCAATGTAGGGTTTTTTGAGTTTTACAGTTAAGGGCTTTAAATATTAAACAAATACAACATGTTTATAGTGATACTAACTTTATTAAGACAAAAGTCTGAAAATTACAGTACTTGACATTGAATAATTTATATATAGTGTTAAGAATATTTAATTTCAATTCTTAACTGTTGAATCATAGAAACTAATCCATGGAATAGGGTGTTGCCTCTATTTTCTTTCATATTGTAAAACCATTATTTTCAAAGTGACCTGATCTTCACTGACCACATCTTCAAAGTGATCTCCTTAAATGGAGATTTAATAGACAGGAACTGAAATGACTTACAAGTCTAAAGTCTCTTTTCCAGGAATATTACTTGAGAATTTAGTAAAGGCTGTCTTATTTATTTTTATTAAATCTGTGTCCCCCCCCCAAAAAAAAACTTCTTTGCTTCATTATGGTTTCTCCATTCTGTGGCTTGAGACTTACCAAAAATGGTACTCTGATGTTGTCTTAGTGTTAATAGCAATGATTAATGATTGACTGCTGTGTGTCAGTCACTCTACTACACATTGCATTTGTTGTCTAGTAAAACCCTTGTATGAAACATATATGTATTCCCATTTTCCAGAAGAAGATACCAAAATTTAAAGAAGTTGTTTACTTGAGGCTCAACTATTAAGTGATAGAACCAGGATTAACCTAAGCCAGATCCCTCTCTTTCTTTTGCTTTACTGCTTCAAGAGACTTTGGTGTCCTTTGCCTTTACCTTCCTATGTTATGGAGGAAAGAACACTGGTAAAGAAACAAAGAAAGAAATCTGGGTTCTGATACTGAGTCCATCCTTAGGAAAATCCCTTAAATTCAGTGAAAATAAATAGTGAAAAATTAGCATAGGGGGGATACCATTTGTCCTACCTACATCAGTAATATTTTGTTAAGTTTGAATGACTATACTGATTATACTCATTCTTAATTTTTGTCATTCAGTAAACCAGACATACATATGCTTTTATGGCTTGGGAAATAACTTTTCCCTGATTCCTCAAGCAGTAAGTGGTGGAACCCAGATTCAAAGTTGGTTCTTTCTGACTCAAAATTCTGTGTTAGCAATAATGCTATATTGCCTCCATTTATAGAGTGCTAAGGGAAATAAAAAATATAAAATGTCCATTAAGAATGATGTAAGTGAACAAAAAATATAGTGTTACTTTTGTAACTAATAAAACATTTAAATAATAAAACTTTCTTTAAGCCCCAAAGTACAAGATTTTTGTTCATTCAATCAGCAACTAAAAGAAGGAGGGAATTAACATTTATTGACTACCTGTTCCATGTCAGGCACTGTTCCAGGCATTAGACCATGGGATAGCTTATTTAATCCTCCCACAAGCCTCCGAAAGAAGTAATATTTTCTCCATTTTATAGGAAACTTGAGGTCAGAGATGCTAAGTAGCTTTCCCACTTTTTCAGGCTGTTGGTGACTAAGTCTTCAAAACCTCTGCTTTTTTTTTTTTGTCTGCCAGGCTGTCTCCATTTGCTCCTGCAATAAATGTGCAGCACATGAAGCTGGGTGCCAGGAAAAAAAAAACTTGATCACCTGTGAGAATATAGTCCTCTAGTCTTTAAAATACATACTTTTTCAGAATGTTTTTTGAGAGCTAGCAGTTTTGCATAGAATAGGAAAATTTATAGATTTCAATTATCAAGGCAATATTTCATTTCATAGTAGTTAACTGATAATTCATTTATTTCATATTAAACTTAAATGCTTAATTAAATGTAATTAAACTTTAAACATGTAATTAAATTAATTTTGAAAATGAGTACTTACCATGTGGGATTTAATTTATGAAAAGCATGTGCTCATTTCACTAAAATGAACTTTACTGGTTCATTTATGGAACAATAAAGCTAAGCTTTACAGTTGTCTATACTTTTCCTGCTATTAAGACTAGAGGGTATAGTTGTGTCCCACTATCAGATGTGAGGATATAATATATAATTTCATATATTCTGAAGGCACTGTTGAAACATAAAGTTTTTTTATGGTGAGAAAAACTGAAGATCATTTAAAATTTGCATTAACTGATTTAAAATCATCGGCAGGTTTGCCCATGGAAAATGTTCATACATATAATTTAAGCTTTCAAAGCAAAGCCTGGCTATAAAAACCTGAGAAATATCACACCAATATTACCCGATAGTTTTGTTTTAATATTTCATTGTCGTAAATCAGATAAGTTGACACAAAACAGTGATAGGAAAACTGATTTTGAGAATAAGTTTGTGATCTAAGATTATTTTTAACTTGACGTAGTTTTTTTGGTTTTTTTTTAATGTTTATTTATTTTGGACAGAGAGAGAGAGAGAGCATGAGCGGGGCGGGGGGGGGGGGGCAGAGAGAGAGGGAGACACAGAATCCGAAGCAGGCTCCATCCAGGCTCTGAGCTGTCAGACCAGAGCCTGATGTGGGGCTCGAACTCACAGACCACCAGATCATGACCTGAGCCGAGGTCGGACACAACTGACTGAGCCACCCAGGCACCCCTAATTTGACGTAGTTTTGAATTAATATTTGCTAACAGATATGCAAAGACAGTTCTGTTTTCTCACTAGAAAGATAATGCCATTCTTCATATTAGGGATGGTGTTTCAGCTTTCTTATTTATTAACAAATCTACTAACATACTGTTACAAAATGAATGTTTGTGGTTCCCTTCCCCAATACCCCAAATTTATATGTTAAAGTACATATGATGGTATTTGGAGACAAAACTTTGGGAGGTAATTTTGGTTGCATGAGGTCATGAGGGTAGGACCTTAGTCTGATAGGACTGGTGTTCTTAAAAAAGAGGGAAAGACATCCAGCTCCTACTCTTTCCCTTGAGCACAAATCCAGGAAGGGCCATGTGAACAACACAGCAAGAAGGTGGTCATCTATAACCCAGTGGTGGAGCTCTCACCAGATACAACCCTGCTAGCACCTTGATCTTGGACTTCTAGTCCCCAGAATTTCTACAGAATTAATTCTTGTTGGTTAAGCCACTCAGTCTATAGTATTTTGTTATGGAAGCCAAAGCCAATTGATATACCTGCTATATTGTAAAATATTACTTTTTTTAATTGATAGACCATATCTTGAATATTGACTTTACATACAGTTGGTAGTAAACAGAATGAATTTGTTTTGATACGTTTCTTTGAAATTCATGATTTTGTTTTTACATGGATATCCAAAAAATGGCCAGTAGTTTCTTATATTAACTAGAAGTTTTGTATTAATTAATTTGAATGAACTGAATTCTGAAAGAACCATTTATCTTTTTAGGAGAACTTCTAGGAGAAAATCAATGGAAAGAGGATAAGAATATTACTTAAGATTTTAGAAGTCCTTCCTTTTCTTATTTGGCCAAGTCTCTCTACCACTTAAATGGAACATATGTATAAGCCTTCTGTAATATTTTCCTAGACAAATTATAGTTATGTACCCCCCCATAAATTCCAACTTAATTTTGTTCATACTCTGTCAGGACACTTAGCACATTACAGTATAGTTATTTGTATTGTCTACATTTTTATCTTCTCTCTCAAGCAGTGGAAATCCTTGAGGAAGGGGGTTATGCTTTCTACACCTCTTTATTTCATGAATTTAGGACACAGCTGTTGATAGTTGATGAACTAGTGAATCAATGGACAAAGTATAGTAATAACTCAGATTAATACAGCCTTGTTCTTACCTCAAAGATTTAGTGAGGTAAAACTAGCAACTGAAACATAGCCATGTAAGAGTACATTCTATTTCAAAACTACAGATCTCTTACATTACAAATCAGAGAACCACAATATATTTAGAAGTTATAAGTAGAAAATTCACTCATGAGAAAGGAATTTTGATAGAGAACTTCTAGGTAAGTCTAAAGATTCAGAAGTATGCTGAATTACTTTATTAAAAGGGTATAGTAAATGATACATTAATACAAATCTCAGAGCTGAGGGAAAGGCAAGATATAAATGTGATTAGGGATTTTACACATTGGCCATTCTGCTGGTGATGTGATTAAAGTAAAAAGATAATATCTAAAATTTTTGAGAGAGAGAATTATTAATCCTGAAACTCATTTTAACCAATGAAGACAAATTACTTGCTTACATGTGTGCCTTTCTTCATTTTTCTATCTTTTAAAGGGGACTTCATGTATGCAGAATTTAGTCACTCATCCTGGCATGCTATCTTCATTGATATGCATGGTTTTTGATTATTATTTCCCACCTAATTCCCACATTTCTAGTCTCAGTCATCTTCCCCTAGGCATACATCCTCTTATTTATATATGTCCTTCCAAATTTTCTTTTCCTTTCAATAAAGTAATCTTAGACCCTTGACTCCTCTCTCTCACTCCCTGCATCCAATCAGCAACTCCTGAAATTTTATTTATTTTTTTAAGTTTTTATTTAAATTCCAGTTAGTTAACATACAATGTAATATTAGGTTCAGGCATACAATATAATGATTCAGTACTTAAATACAACACCCAGTTCTCATCACAAGGGCACTCCTTAATCCCCATCTCCTATTTAACTCATACCCTGCCCACCACCCCTCTGGAAACCATCAGTTTGTTCTCTATTGTTAAGGGTCTGTTCCTGGTTTGACTCTCTTTTTCTCCCCTTTGCTAATTTGTTTTTGGTTTCTTAAATTCCACATATGAGTGAAATCATACATTATTTGTCTTTCTTTGACTGACTTATTTCACTTAACATAATGCACTGTAGCTCCACCCGCATTGGTGCAAACGGCAAGATTTCATTCTTTTTAAAGCTGAATAATATTCCATTGTGTATGTGTGTATATATACATATATATATATACACAACATCTTCTTTCTCCTTTCATTAGTTGATGGACACTTGGACTGTTTCCATAATTTGACTATTGTAGATAATGCTGTTACAAACATCAAGGTGCATGTATCACTTTGAATTAATATTTTTGTATTCTTTGGCTAAATACCTAGTAGTGCAGTTGCTGGACCATAAGATAGTTGTATTTTTAACTTTTTGAGGAACCTCCTTACTGTTTTCCACGATAGCTGCACCAGTTTGCATTCCCACCAACACTGCAAAAGGATTCCCCTTTCTCTACATCTTCATCAACACCTGTTGTTTGTTGTGCTGGTGATTTTAGCCATTCTGACAGCTGTAAGGTGATATCTCATTGTAGTTTTGATTTGTATTTCCCTGATAATATTAATGTTGAGCATCTTTTTATGTGCCTGTTGGCTATCTGTAGGTCTTCTTTGGAAAAGTGTCTATTCATGTCTTCTGCCCATTTTTTTTCTTTTTTCTTTTTTTTTTTTGTCTTCTGCCCATTTTTTAATTGGATTATTCATTTTTATGGTGTTGAGTTTGATAAATTCTTTACATATTTTGGATTCTAACCCTTTATCAGATATGTCATTTACAAATATCTTCTCCCATTCCGAAGGTTGCCTTTTAGTTTTGTTGATTGTTTCCTTTGTTGTGCAGAAGGTTTTTTTTGTTTTGTTTTGTTTCTATTTGGATGAAGTCCCAATAGTTTATTTTTGCTTTTGTTTCCCTTGCCTCAGGAGATATATCTAGTAGGAAGTTGCTAAGGCCAATGCCATAGAGGTTATAACCTGTGTTCTCCGCTAGGATTTTTATGGTTTCAGGTCTGACATTTAGGTCTTTCATCCATTTTGAATTTATTTTTGTGTTTGGTGTCAGAAAGTAGTCCAGTTTCATTCTTTTGCATGTTGTTATCCAGGTGTCCCAACACCATTTGTTGAAGAGACTGTCTTTTTCCCATTGGATATTCTTTCCTGCTTTGTCAAAAATTAATTGACCATGTAATTGTGGATCTATTTCTGGGTTTTCTATTCTGTTCTGTTGACCTATGTGTCCCTTTCTCTGCCAGTACCATACTGTTTTGATCTCTAGAACTTTGTAGTATAACTTGAATTCCAGAATGATGATGTCTCCAGCTTTGCTTTGCTTTTTCAGGTTGCTTTAGCTACTTGGAGTCTTTTGTGGTTCCATAAAAATTTTAGGATTGTTTGTTCTGGTTCTGTGAAAAATACTGTTGGTGTTTTGACAGGGATTGCATTAAATCTTATAGATTCCTTTGGATAGTATAGACATTTCAACTGTATTTGTTCTTCCAATCTATGAGTTTGGAATGTCTTTCCATTTCTTTGTGTCATCTTCCAATTCTTTCATCAGTGTTTTATAGTTTTCACATAACAGGTCTTTCACCTCTTTGGTTAGATTTATTCGTAGGTATCTTATTGGTTTTGATGCAAGTGTAAATGGCATTGATTCCTTAATTTCTCTTTCTGCTACTTCATTATTGGTGTATCAAAATGTAACAGATTTCTGTATGTTGATTTGGTATCATACTGAATTCGTGCATCAGTTCTAGCAGTTTTTTGGTTTGGGTTTTCTGTATAGAATATCATGTCATCTGCAAATAGTGACAGTTTGACTTCTTCCATGCCAGTTTGGATGCCTTTTATTTCTTTTTGTTCTCTGATTTCTGTTGCTAGGACTTCCAGTACTATGTTAAATAACAGTGGATGATAATGGATGTCCCTGTCTTGTTCCTAACAGTAGAGTTTTTACCCATGAAGGATGACATTATAACAATATCTGTTCTCCCAACCTATGACACTGGAATATCTTTTTCTTTGTGTCACCTTCAGTTTCTTTTAGAATATTCTTTCAGAATACAAGTCTTTCACCTGTTGTTTAGTTTTATGCCTAGATATTTTATTCTTTCTGGTGCAATTGCAAATGGGATTGTATTCTTAATTTATCTTTCTGTTGCTTCATTATTAGTGTATAGAAATACAACAGATTTCTGTATATTGATTTTGTATCCTGTGATTTTACTGAATTCAATTGTCAATTCTAGTAGTTTTTGTTAGAGACTTTAGGGTTTTCTCTATGTAGTATCATATCATCTGCAAATAGGGAAAGTTTTACTTCTTCCTTATTGATTTGGATGCCTTTTATTTCTTTTTGTTGTCTGATTGCTATGGCTAGGACTTCCAGTACGATGTTGAAGAAAAGTGATGAGAATGGACATCTTTGTCTTACCTTAGGGGAAAAGCTCTCAGTTATTTACCACTGGGTATGATGTTCACTGTGGGTTTTTCATGCATGGTCTTTATTATGTTGAAGTATGTTCTCTCTAAACCTACTTTGCTGAGAGGCTTTTTTTTTTATGTTTTATTTATTTTTGAGAGAATGCAAGTGGGGGAAGGTCAGAGAGAGGGGTACAGAGGATCCAAAGTGGTTCTGCGCTAACAGCAGTGAGCCCAATGTGGAGCTTGAACTCACAAGCTGCAAGATTGTGACCTGAGCCAAAGTCAGACGCTCAACCAACTGAGCCACCCAGGTGCCCCTGCTGAGAATTTTTATCATGAATAGATGTTGTACTTTGTCAAATGCTTTTTCTGCATCCATTGAAATGATCATATAATCCTTACCCTTTCTTGTATTAACATGATGTATCATGTTGATTATTTGCAAATATTGAACACCCTTGCAATCCAGGAATGAATACCACATGATTTTGGTGCATGAGTTTTTAAATGTATTGTTGGATTCAGTTTGCTAGTGATTTATTGAGAATTTTTGCATCCGTGTTTATCATGTATATTGGCCTGTAGTTCTCTTTTCTGGTGGAGTCTTTACCTGGTTTTGGTATTAGGGTAATCTGGCCTCATAGAATGAATTTGTAAGTTTTCTTCCCTTTTTTGCATCTTTGGAATAGTTTGAGCAGAATACATATCAGAGAAAATCTTCAGAAACGATGACAATACAAGTAATAAAAAGGTAATAAATACATATCTATCAATAACTACTTTGAATGTTACTGGACCACTACTCACTCCAATCATACAACATAGAATGTCATAATGGATAAAACAAAAACAAAAACAAAAAACAAAAAACAAGATTGATCTATATGTTGCCTACAAGACACTCATTTTAGACCTAAAAACACCTGCAGATTGAAAGTGAGGGTGTGAAGAATCATTTATAATGCAAATGTGTCTAAAGAAAGCTGTAGTAACAATATTTGTATCAGATAAACTAGACTTTAAAGACTGTAAAAAGAGACAAAGAAGAGTATTATATAATCATAAAGGGACAATCCAACAAGAAGACATAACAATCATAAATACTTGTGCACCCAACATGGGAGGGCCCAAATATATGAAACAATTAATAACAAACATAAAGAACTGATTGATAATAACACAATACTAATAGGGGACTTTAACACCCCACTTACATCAATGGACAGATCATCTAAGCATAAAAGAAACAAGAAAACAATGGCTTTGAATGACACACTGAACCAGATGGACTTACCAGATATATTCAGAACATTCCATCCTAATACAGCAGAATACACGTTCTTTTCAACTGCACATGGGAGACATTCCCCTGAATAGATCACATGTTAGGTCAGAAATCAGACCTCAGCAAGTATAAAAAGATACAAATCATACCATGCACTTTTTGTGATCACAAATCTGTGAAACTAGAAGTCAACCACAAGAAAAAATTTGGAAAGACCACAAATATTGGAGGTTAAACAACATGCTACTAAACAATAAATGGGTCAACCAGAATATCAAAATAGAAATTAAAAAATACATGGAAACAAAAGAAAATGAAAATACACAATGGTCCAAAACCTTTGGAATGCAGCAAAAGCGGTAAGAGGGATGTATACAGCAATATAGACCTACCTCAAGAAGCAAGAAAAATCTCAGATAAATAATCTAACCTTACACCTAACTGAACTAGAAAACAAACAACAAATGAAGCCTAAATCCAGCAGAAGGAAGGTAATAATAAAGATCATTTATAATCTTTATAATAATAAAGATCATTTATAATAATAATAATCTTTATATAATTTTTATATATTTAATAAAATATAAATATATAATTTAATAATATTATAAAATATTAATTATATATTTAATAATCTTTATATAATCTTTATATATTTATATAATAATAATATAATCTTTATAATAATAAAGATCATTTATAATAATAAATGATAGAAACTAAAAAAATTTTTTTAAATAAAACAGATCAATGAAACCAGGCACCTGTTATTTGAAAAAATTAATAAAAGTGATAAACCTCTAGCCAGACTTATCAAAAAGAAAAGAGAAAGGACCCAATAAATAAAGTCACAAATGAGATAGGAGAAATAACAACCAACACCACAGAAATACAAACAATTATAAGATAATATTGTGAACAACTGTATGCCAACAAATTGAACAACTTGGAACAAATGGATAAATTCCTAGAAGCATATAAACTACCAAAAGTAAAACGGGAAGAAATTGAAAAGATGAGCAAGATCAATAAATATGTAACAAAGAAATTGAATCAGCAATCAAGAAAAAAAATCCTAACAAACAACAGTCCAGGGCCAGGTGGCTTCACAGGCAAATTCTACCAAATATTTAAAGAAGAGTTATTTTATTTTAATTTAATTAACTTAAATGTAAGTAGCTATATATGATTAGTGGCTGATCTTGTTAAACAGCACCATTTTACAACATAAGTCAGTTCTTATCACTACTCTGGCTCAAACCTTCCAATGACTTACAATCTCAGAATAATAAACCCACATTCTAACAGAGATATTATAAGGCCCCAGGGCCCTACATGTACTTATGTAATATGATTGCTAGCTACTGCTCTAATCTCTTTGATCTCATTGAGGTTGGGGAAAGAGTAAAGGGAATATCAAGAATGCTTTCCAGGTTTCAGACAATAGAACTAGGATGGTGTCATTTACTGATGTTAAAAAAAACATATGTCCAGCAATATTCTTTGGAACATTCTCTGACATGAACACCTTCTATGAACCTGAGCACCTTTTATGAGCCTAACATAATGCTAAACTCCAGGTTTATTGCAGTAAACAAAGCAGCTGTTATTCTTGACCATGTGTAGTGTTTAGTGAGAAAGCACACAAAAAAATTTTTAAAGCCAAGTAAATAAATGTATATGTCATTAGGAGTTGTGATAAGTAATATAAGGAAAAAAGAACATTTTCCACAAGTTATATGAGGGGGTAGAGGGATATGCTTTGAGTTGTGTTCAGGTATGGTCTCTCTGAAAAGGAATCTTTTGAGCTGAGACCTGAAGATAAGAAGGCCATCCTACAAAGGTCAAGAAATATTCTGGAGGAATAGCCAGTGTGTTAAGGAAAGACTTAGTGTGTTCAAAGGAATTGAAAGATCATGTTGTGAAATAGAGTAATAGAGCTATAAGGAAGATGTGTTCTGTGAGATAGGTGAGGTCATATTCTCATAATAAATTTGTTCATGGGGGACAGAGAAAAAGCAATAATTGGAGGAGATTTAGGAAGCAACAGGTTTTTGTTGTTTTGTTCTATTTTAATGTAAATGAGAAAAATTGAATAGAGAGAGAATCGATGGAGATTAGAAAAGGAAGTAATGGTTTCTATTTGTATGGCATTAGGCAAATTACTAAACAATTTGGCAGAATTCCCAAGCCACTCAAGGCCAGGGATGGGCCATTAAGATGTAGTAACATTTCCTCCACTGGAGGGAAGGAGGGAAAGGAATAAGAAGAGAACAGTGTAGATACAAACAAATAGGTTTGTAGGGTTGGAGTCAGGATCCTGAGTAGTGTTGAAGGTATGGACCGAGGTCTTCTCTTTACTCAGTGAATAATAGGCAGGGTCATCCACTGAGGAACAGTTAGTTACCTGTTAGGAATTTGGGTTAAATGGGGAAGGTTTGAAATGGTTGTTTCATGGACTGGAAGAATACACCAACTAGAGAAGTATCAAATATTTATAGGCCTGTCAGGTTGTGTGACTTTCTTGCACTGTGATAAGATTCCTGGTGCAGGCAGGATTGAAGTTTTGCCAGGTGCAGGCAACAGAAGGAGTTTAAGTATTAAAAAGTAAACATGTGATCGATCACAAACTCTATGGCTAAGAAAATGAATTGAAGACAACTGCTGTTGATATATGAGGAGAAAAGGGACAGTGGACTGGTAGTGGACTTACTAATCTTAATAGTGGGGGTAAATGGACAAAGCAAGTTACTAAGATCAGAAGTGTTGATTGAGAATAAGATGTTTGAATTAGAACTGTAAACCATGTAGTATCTTCAGTTGATAGAGGAAAATGTCCAGGAGCTTGATAAAGACAGCAGCTTAAAAAGGGGAATGGTTGGAATTGGTTAGATGTAAAAAAGCATGGATATTTGTTTGTTTGTTTTGTTTTACCAGAAAGTGAAGGAGGAGGAGTGGTTTGAAAGTTACACTGGAGAACAAAGAGAATACCAATCAAATCTTTCAAATGTTGAGGAAAGGTATATAAACTACAGCTTTATTTGGGCTCAAGTGCCTGTTGCCTTTCAAGAGAAATACTCTTCGGAGGGTGGTGGGGGCGTGGCTTTTATTAAGGTCTACAGCTGATGCTAGTCGCAAAGACTGTAGTAGTGGTTCTAGCAGGTGATTTCTGCAGCAGTGTTTTCTGCATAAGAGAGTTGAGGTGGGCTTAGCATCCAAGATATAATAAAGTGAAAAAGCAGATTTTAGTAATGGGATATATGGTATATAAAATTTTATATAGCCAATCCCAAATTCTTTTCTAATACTAATTCAGGAGATGTCAATTTAGGTTCCAAAATTTTAATGATATGTGGTCAGAGAAGCTCACGAAAGGCTCAAAGTAAATTTCCTTCTAAGACCATTTTAGAAACTCATAATATATGTAGTATATGAAAGGCTGTGAGAGAAATGTCAAAATTAAACAAATATGTACATAGTTCTTATAACCCTGCTTATATTTGTGTATCGGTAAAATATTCTTCACAATGAAAAACATTTTTATCAGCATACTTCTCAATATCCCACATTAGTTTCTCTCAGTAAGAGAAGAAAGGGCTGGTACAGAGAGATGTCAGAGAGGATGTTCATCATAATGTTAACAGTGTTCACTTCTGGGTAGTGGGTTTTGGTATTTTTCCTATTCTTTGTATGTTTTATGTCTTTGAATTTTTATGATGAACAAACATCATTTTTGTAATGGGGAGGTATTTCAAATAAGTGGGGAAAGCCTAATCACTTGGGAATAATATAGTGAAATCCATTTTTCATATTTCACATCAAACTATATTTCCAAAAATTAAAGATTTAAATATAGTAATTGAAATTATAGAAGTATAGGAAGAAAATAGAATGCCTTAAATTCTTGGAGTGGGAAAATGGCAAAAACTATATCTAGTGATCAGATCTAAATACTATTCTCCATATGAAGGACTCAAGACTGTTTGGAGAAATGTTTGATTCACAGGAAAGACAAAGAGGGGTGCCTCAGTCGGTAGAGCATCTGACTCTTGATCTCACGGTCATGAGTTCAAGCCCCACATTGGGGGTGGAGCCTACTTTAAAAAAAGAAAAAAATGTTTTCAATTCAAAGGAAAGATAAGGAGACACCTGTAATGTCTTTTTTATGTTTAGAAGTGCTTAAAGAATGATGAGGTCAGGGCAGGGCATGTCAAAAGGATACAGAAGCCAGCTCAAAGGAGTTCCCACTGGACAAATAGGTAAAATTTTGAGCATCAGAATAAATAACGATAGTAAGTGGATTATAACCCATTTAATGAAGCAGGAAGCCATGAGTACATATTGATGCAAATAAATGAATGAATAAATAAGTTATTGAGGAAAAAGATATTTACATAACCACAGAGTACCTTCTCACAAAATATTTATTGACTACAAAAGGGAAAGAATAATTATATGGTACAGAAGCCTGACAGACATAACTTTAATCAAGTTAATGTCAGCAGTTATGGGGCAAATTGAAATCATGTATCATCTGATAATATGCGTTGAGAATTCAGGAATGCTCCTGTGGTATTTCTACCAAACATACATAATTTAAATCTAATAATCATAAGGAAATACCAAACAAACCCAAATTGGGAGCATTCTACCAAATACCTGGCCTGTAATCCTCAAAACTGTCAAGACCGTAAGAGTCAAGAAAGTCTAAGGCACTTACAGATTGAAGAAGACTGAAAAGAGACATGATAAGTGAATGCAACATGTGATTTTCAACTGAGTCCTTTGCTGTAAAGGATTATATTGGGACAAGTGGCAAAACTTGAATGGGCTCTGAGTGTCAGATGGTAGTAACAATTTCCAAATTATACCAATATCTTAAGTCAGGTGGTTATATTATTGTTATGTAGAAGAATGTTTGTAGGAATCATAACCTAAATAATTAGGAAGTGACGGGTCATCAATGTCAGCAACTTATCCTCTAGTGGAGCAGAAAAATTTTTTTTTCTATGTTTGCAATTTTTCTATAAGTTTAAGATTGTTTCAAAATTTAAAAAACAAACGCATATATGTACATATATGTTAATATTTTTAGCAAATTTAGAGAATTTTTAAACTGCTAACAAGTTGAATATCCTAATACAAAATGGGGAAAAGATAACAATGGGATGTTCTTGAAAGAAGAAACAAAAATAGCTAATAAGCCTTACTAATGATCAAAGAAATGTAAACAAAAACCATTTTTCAGCTATCAGATATTTAAAATGATAATACCCTGTGTTAAAGATGATGTGGTTATCACTCATGTTAACTATAGGAGTGTACATTGTTAAAACAATCCTAAGAAAGGATATCAAAAGTTGGAGTGTACATTATCATTGTTGCCATCATCCCATTTCCCATTCTTAAAGAAATAATGATACAAGTTAACAAAGATGTGTGTACAAGAATTCTTACCATAATTTGTGTGTAATACTGAAAATCTGGAGATAACCTAAGAATTGTGGGTATAGATGGGTTGAATAAACTATGTTATATCCACCTAATGAAGTACCTTGCATGCAAAGTGAGAATAAAAACAAAGTGGGTTAGAAAAAATATAATATATGTAATATATGATATATGTATGTAGAAAGTATTCTGTAAAGATTTGCATCAACAGCCTAATAGTCATGATCTCCGAGTGTTTAAATTATGGGTGATTGGGGCGCCTGGGTGGCGCAGTCGGTTAAGCGTACGACTTCAGCCAGGTCACGATCTCGCGGTCGGCGAGTTCGAGCCCCGCGTCGGGCTCTGGGCTGATGGCTCAGAGCCTGGAGCCTGTTTCCGATTCTGTGTCTCCCTCTCTCTCTGCCCCTCCCCCGTTCATGCTCTGTCTCTCTCTGTCTCAAAAATAAATAAATGTTAAAAAAAAAAATAAAAAAATAAAAAATAAAAATAAAAATTAACTCAAAATGGACAAAAGTCCTATCCATAAGACCACACACTATACACGTTTTAAAAGAAAACAAAGGCAAAAATCTTCATGACATTGTATTTGACAGTTATTTCTTGGATATAACACCAAAAGCACAGGCAAAAAAAAAAAAAGCAAAAATAGACAAATGGGACTACTTCAAACTTAAACACTTCTGTGCATCCAAAGACACAATCACCTCAGCAAAAGGGCAGCCTAAGTAATGGGAGAAAATCTTTTATCTGATAAGGAATTAATATGCAGAATATATTAAGAACTACAACTCAACAACAAATAGCCTGATTAGAATCTGGGCAAAGGACTTGAACAGACATTTCTCCAAAGATAAATACAAATGGCTAACACAGTCTCACCCTCCACAATGACTTTTTTATACTTTCTCTTTTTTTATACAAACCTGTAATATACTTACCAGTCTTTATTCTTAGCTTATGACCTTTCACTGAGAAAACAGATAAAACCAGCAGAGACACCTATTACTACATTTGCCACCCATCAGCATCTGTACCAACAGAATACTGTCTTTCCCCACGTTACCATAGGTGAACTACTCATTAAACTTTTTTTTATAAGCAAACTCTATACCCAATGTGGAGCTTGAACTCACAACCCTGAGATTAAGAGATACAGTACCGACTGAGCCAGCCAGGCACCACAATAAGTAAACTATTTAAACACCTATACTAAAGGCCTATTGAAGTTTGAGGTCATGAATTTACAGTGAGACCAGTCCACTTAGATGGGGCCATTTCTCCCACCACTTTTAGCTGTAATGAGGCAAATGTGGAGTGGGCAAAGAGTTAAATTTAGCCTAACAGTTTTGCTGAGCAAGTGAGACAAAGCAAGAAAAGAGCAAGGAAGTAGGAACAAGATTTGATCATGAATCAAGATGGTTAAATAGTTGAAAGAGTGTATCAAGGGGAGTGACGAGGTGGTAGGCAATGGTATGGAGGTTTCAGTGTGGTCAAAAGATTACATATGGACTCTAGGGAAGATAGGAAGTGATGGTTGTGGGGAGGAGAGAGCACGAACTGAGATTAAATAGGTATAGCAGTTATTGATAATGGCAAGGTCTAAGGTATGATCATAAAAGGGAGCACCATAGAGGCACCTGTGTGCCTCAGTCCTTTGAGTGTCCGACCCTTGATCTCAGCTCAAGTGTTGATTTCAGGGTCATGAGTTCAAACAGAACCCCTGCTTGCTCACAGACCTCATCCCCTAGGATGTCACTCTAGCAATTCTTCCATCTCTCTCCTGTACCATTAACTTTTCCTTTCTACTGGATGCATTCTATAATATATAAACATACTCTTATCTCTTCCTTTTAAGAAACTAAAAACATCTCCCATCCCACTTCCTCTGCCAGATACTATTCTATTTTTCTGCACCAGAACTCCTCGAGTTTTCTAATATTTGGTATCTCCAATTCCTTCCCTTACATTTTCACTTAAAACCACTCCAATTAGGCTTACACCAACATCATTCCAGTGAAGCTGTTATAACAGTTCAAGCCCGTGTTGGACTCTGCTCTAGGCATGAAGCCTACTTAAAAACAAACAAACAAAAAAAAGAGTGAGCACCATAGGTAGGATGGAGATAATTGGGAGAGAAGTGATCAAGAAACTGAAAGGCCAGCATGTTCGAAAGATAATTAATGACCCAGAGTTGGAGAGATGACAGAAACAATGATGGGTAGTAGGAGGCATAATCTAATCACTTATTTACATTAGTAAGTAAAGGAAATCAGACTAATGTTGAACTGAATTATTTTTCATGAAACACTATAACCTCTCTCAACTAGAGATAGTATCTCTATCTGACAGTGGATTATTTGGCCTATGCATGCAATTCTTGCATCCTCATGTTCTTAGTATTTTCCCAGCTATGACTCAGAGGTCTGTGCTAGTCATTTCTCTCCTTGCATTTCTAGCCTCTATATGTTCTACTCTTAGTTAAGTATTCATGGTGAAGAGAATCAAACTCAGTGTTGTTAGGTTGAAAAGCATCAGAAAAGGAAAATCAGTGACAGTCTTCAGGGTAGTAGTAATGGAATTTTTAACTTGAAAATTAGTTGTGAATAGACTTCACAGTCTAGATAGTCACATGCAAATTATATGCTAATATAACTTTAGCTCAGCAAACCATTTTGCACAATTAGTTGAGACATTTGATATTGCACCTACTGCCCTGTGAGTATATCTTACTGTTTGTCATAAATGAATATTTGAAATATATGTATAAATAGAATTTTGGTAATACAAGTCATATTTTCTGAATGATTTGCATAATAATATCAAAAATCTTCACTTTAAATTAATCCTAATTGGGAGTGATAACAGTTTTTCTTCCTAAGTATTTCTTTCAAGTGGCTAAATCAATATTTAAATGCATCAAAAGTTGTTATTTTTTAAAATCCAGCAATTAAGCATTTTAATGAGAAAAATCAGTCTTAAGAAAAAGAAAAATCAGTCTTGAGCCATTAATTTTAAATTAGGAAGGACAAGAGAAATTATCTAGTGCAACTCTGTCATATGAGCAAATTTTGAGGCCCAGAACAGAAAAATTAAATACTTTGCCTCATTATCACCCATTTAGCTATAATTGCTGATATAGACCTAGAACTCAGATCTTGATATTTATTCCATATATACATAATTTTATTGTTATAATCTTATCTTTTCACAAATAAAATCTTGTCTTTTGTTATCCAAGCTTTTTTGTTGTTGTTACATTTATTCTTTGATTACATTGAGACTTTTGTAAGTATTGCTTTGTTCATTCTTTGAGAAACTATAAGGTACTTAACTGCTCTTTATTATCTGCTTGATTTCTTTTCTAGATATACTACATCTATACCTACAGCTAGCTATATTACAGCAGATTGTTTTTATCTTTCTTAATGAGATTGACAAAATTACTTTTCATGGAAAAACCATTACCATTTGTTGATAGAAATTGAAGTTCTCTGGTACAAATGTCTGTCAGACCTCTTGCTGAAAATTGGGGCAGGGGGAGAAGTGATAGGTACAAAAGTCTCATTTTTTCCTATCAATTTAAAAAAGATGTAGAACTTGGTCATCAGAATATAGATTTACATTTTGTGTCATTAGACCCCTTTTATACATGTTTAATATTATTATGAAGAAATAAACTATAAAAAACATGGTAATTAAAGCAGGTATATGGAACAATTTTATTTTTTAACTGAAAAAAATTTTAAATGCTTAGTATTTTAAAGATAAAAATTAAAGTTCTAATAATTGTTTTTACGTTCTTTATATGTTATAGTTTTAAAGAGAAACTGTGGTATCAAGTTAGATCATTTTACCATATAAGTTGTTGAAAATTAAGAAAATTGGCTAAAATAATACACATGATTTGAAATGTGCTGTCTTTGGGACATGTTTTAAATACTTTGATAAGCTAACCTTCGTTAAATGCCTGGAAACATTAATAAGGAGGACAGGGACATATTTGTAACTAGATTTCCTTCTGCCAACTCCTGGTTTATAAGTTACTCTACTGCTAAAAAGCAACAAAAAAAGACAATAGCCTCAAAATTAAAGGGGTTTAACTTAAAAAAATTTTAGATGACAATAGAAGATATTTTTATCTTTTACTGATTATTATAAGTATTGCTGACAAGGAAATGTATCTCATGGAGATTAATAATACTTAGTAGTAGTTTAATATCAATACCATATAAACTAGTTCAATTTTAAATGCTATAACCCATGCATCATAAATGAATATTATCAATTTATATACCTAAATGTATTGTCTTTTTCCCATTTAATTTTGTTATCAGAGTGTTTATTGTCCTAGAAATCTAATTAGTTTGGGGAAATTTATTGCTTGTAAAGTTCTGAGCATTGTTGGTGATTGGATTGTTTTATGTTAGTGATAAATAAGGAAAGAGATTAAGATGTATTGGCTTTATGTCTTTGTTTTTGTTCTGATATCAAATCTCTCCACCACTTTTGAAGAGAATCTTAGCTTTACTATGGTTACTATCAGAATGGGAGAATATGAAATAAATAATTGATTGTATTGGTTGAACAGTGGCAACAAAAAACTAAGAAGTAATTTATGTATGTGGTGTTTTATAAAGTACCTCACATAGTAAATTTACTACCATGCACTTAAGACAAATTTTATTATTGAACAATTTGGGGCAGAAGGAAAAATGTTTAAGAAACTTTTTGTAATATATGCAATAATAATGGTCTTGGGTAGATTCATTATTGGTGGATTAGAATGAACTGGCTATATTCTTGTTCCACCCTCCTTTAACCCATACTGACATTCATCAAATGGTTGGCTGAAATTCATTTCATAATCTGGGACCTTGGAACAGAGTGCAAATCTAATTGACCCAGATAAGAATTGAATATGCAGGAATTCAAACAGCAGCACTGTATTCTGAAAGTTGAGCTACCCAGGACAAATATGTTACTTATTTATTCATATATATTTATGTATTTATATATATATACATATAAATATCCATATATTTATGAAATAGTTGCATCACTGTCTTTACGGAATTTCATTTTTCATAGACACATTTATAGACTCATGAAACTGGAAAAATGTGACCATGTGATCCAATGTATCTTCATCCAAAATGGAGATATATGAGAAATAACCATACTGCGAAAACCTTCAACTGGAGCCATATTTGTTTTGCATATAACAGCATTCTTTTTTTTTAATAATCTTTTTTAATGTTTATTTATATTTGAGAGATAGAGACAGTGTGAAGGGGGGAGGGCAGAGAAAGAGGGAAACAGAATCTGAAACAAGCTCCAGCCTCTGAGCCGTCAGCACAGAGACCGATGTGTCTCACACTCATGAACTGCAAGATCATGACCTGAGCCAAAGTCAGACACTTAACCAACTGAGCCACCCAGGCGACCTGCATATAACAGCATTCTTTTCTCTTGGTTTTCTTTCTTTCTTTTCTTTTCTTTCTTTCTTTCTTTCTTTCTTTCTTTCTTTCTTTCTTGTTAGTTGCTTTGGGGCTAGATGTTGCTGTTCAATAAAATATTTGCAGAGATGTGCATATATTTTTATTGAACAACCTACCATTGATTTTGCACACTAAGTAATCTGCTACTTTTCCTAACTTCTTATGTTCTTTATTGTTGCATGTGTGCTTCAAATTATATTTCACTTTTTCTTTAGGTCATTTATTCTGCATGTGTGATTGCTTTACTTAGGATCATGGTAGAGCAAATACTTTTGTATTTTTAAGGTCACCCACAGCTTTTACAGCATTAGTTACTGAAATGTCTATGAAATAGCTATGTTCCAGATCCTCATTATCATGACTTTTAATGTTCAGCCATAGCACACAGGTTGTCCGTTATCAAGAATATTAAATTCAGACAATGTTAAACCAGATTTTCTTCATTGTAACTATATTTTCTTTGAGGTGTTTTATAACGTTTGTAAAAAAAAGTTTTAAGTAAGCTCTGTGCCTAACGTGAGGTTTGAACACACAACCCCAAGATCATGAGTCTTATGCTGTACCAACTAAGCCTACCAGGCTCCCCATTTTTCTAAAATATTTTAAAACAGTAACATTAATGCTAATATTCATGTGAAAGATAATGTCTTCTTAAATTTATACATTTATTTTATTGATTTCATTTTACAAAGTAGAAATATATTCATCTTCATGTCTTAAAAGATCAAATTTTTAAATTACTATTATTTTAGCAGTTTGTTCTAAGAAAATTAAAACTTTTCTGGAAGATGAGCTCAGGTGATCAGGACATTGATTCAGGTGTACTTGGCATAGCAGTTCATTAACTATGTGTTAATTACCCATGATTACTCCTGAAAAGCTATAGTGGCTTCATCTTTTAGGTTGCTTCATTAAATCATTAATTTTCTTGGAGGTAACTAAGCTTGACATAATTAAGACATCTCAGTCTCCACAGATTTTTATTTTCCCATGATGTCAAGAACACTGAGCTAGTTAATATAAGGCATTGTAACGTATTCCCTGGATGTACTGACTTTATATTTTTAAATTATTTATACTATTTGGGTTAATTTTATATTATATTTTAGTAGTCTCATAAATTTTAATTACTTCCTCCATGTTGTAGCTTAGATTTTGAATTGTATGTGTAATATGTCCATTTCTGTATTTGAACCACTTCTTACCAACAGTTCTTTGACCCATGGCTACATAAAGCTGCTTCAGTTTATCCAGAACATCATATATGAGGAAGGATTTGATGGATCCAATCCCCAGGTATTGAGTACCTTCCAAGTTTTTTATAATCATCTATGTAATGTTGTTTTTAAACTCTCTAGGGGTAACCCAGAAGGTTTTAGAATAATTAACAGTGAACAAGCTGTTTCCAAGCACAGAAGATGTAGATAAGCAGGGCACAGGCAGCCTTTGTTTGATTTTTGATGTGTAGAGTTTTAGCTAAGTTCTCAGTGGATGCACAAAAGACATATACATACATTGTCAACATAAATTATTTTTAAATATATATTTGTGGCACCTGGAATAACTAAACTGCTGCATTTTGAAAATTACTCCTAAATCTGCAAGACATGTACTTTTGTATCTAAATTTTTTTTAAGTTAATTTAGTTTGAGAAAGAGAGAGAGAGAGAGGGGAGAGTGAGCATGGGAGGGGCAGAGAAGAAGGAAAGAGAGAGTCCTAAGTATGTTCTATGCTGTCAGTACAGAGCCCAACACAGGACTCAATCCCATGCGCCATGAGATCATGACCTGAGCTGAAACCAAGAGTCAGATGCTTAGCTAACTGAGTCACCCAGATGCCCCTCTTATCAAAATTTTTTATATTTCTGTCATTCAGTCCTTAATTGAATAACCTGGTGAGTAAGAATTAATTATTTTGAGATTTTATTTCTTGTTTTATCATGCTTTAGGTTATTTCACTGAATAAAAACTGCATTTTTTATTTGCTATATTAAAATATTTTATAACTTAATTATTTCTCTGTAGCTCTGTTTTTAAGAATGCAAGTTTTTAAATTCCCACTATTAAAGATTCCAAATTCCCACTATTAAAGATGTTCTGGTTAGTTTAACTTGAACAAAATGAGAGAAATTTTATTTCCAGTTATAATGCCATTTAGAAATCTTTCTCGGTGATTTTAATTGCTAAAGCTGCTAAAGATTTTCAGTTCATGTATATTATTTCAGCAGAATTATTTCCAGAGCACCATTATTTTTATTGAAGAAAGTAAAGAATCCAAAAGTCTTATTTTTGGCATTATCAACTACATTTGCTCTTAATCCATAAATTTTTAAGTATTCTTATAAACTTTACTGCTATATTTAATGTTTTTTCCACAGCAATGTTAATAAATTTTAAATTTGTTTTGATCATCAGTTTAATACAAAGTTGAAAATACTATACGTGTGGTGAAGTATATACATTTATTTATAGATAGCTTTTCACGTGTGTTACAGTTTTTGTGATGGTCCTTGGTTTTTAATACAGTTTTATTTTGTTCATTGTTGCTCCGTTTTTGGTCCTAGCTAAGATCTATGAGCACTATGTCCTCCCTTTGGTGGCATTGTCCGTCTGGAGAGGTAAATTGGTCCCTGACAGACACCTCTCCCTATGTGCTGTGGTTACTATGGAAACAGACATGTCATAACAGTTCCTATGATACAGTGTGCAGAGCTCCTGTTCTTGCAGGATGATGACACATCTTCTAAGAGCAAGAAATTTTATAAAATACAAAAAATCAAAGGCAATAACAAAGATACACACATACTTGCTTGTATCTGTATATATACATATGTACACATATTTATATATATGTACACACACCCATCCATCCAAAGGATCCTTGATAAGTAAGCTATTATTGGAATGGAATGAAATGTTTGTTTTCTTAGTTGTTTATTTGAGTATTAAAAATACCACCATTTTCAATAAATAGTATTTTATTTGATGAAAGCTGATGAACTGAACTGGTTTGTCTCTGAACCAGAAGTTCTACAACTATTGACTTTTATAAAGGTTAAAAGGGTTGAGGTAAGCATTTATATGCTGAATACCAAGAATGCTGAAAAAGTTTACAACATACCGATAAGTTATAAAATATATTTCCAATTTTATTGGAATTAAAATATATACTAAATTTCCATATTGTTACATTTTAGAGTGTATCATTTGCTAAATTACCTCAACTATATTTCTGTCTCAGAAACTTTAGATGAGTTCAAGAAGCCACAAAAATTCATCTATCGAGCACTGCTTCAAAAAATCTTATTCTTGAGTCAAAATAATGTTCTGATACTGAAATAAATTCTTTTTAAAAGGAAATTTTCATCTTACTTTCTGTATCACTACATTTTCAAATAAACTTACATTTTCAAATAAACTGACTTAATTTGAGATAGGCTATAAAGAATTGAGTATTATAGAATACTGTATAATAACTTTGTAGTAAGTAAAGTAGCTCATCTGCAAAGATATTTGGAGTGGAGATGTTTACAAATTGCTGTCATAATTTCATTTAAGTTATGATTTTTAAATATCTAAGAAATATACAATAAAAATGAAGTTTGAAAATTGATTTCATTTACATATCCAGATTAAATATTTTAGAGGTTCTCATTGGAATGAATTTAATATTTATTATTCAGCTTTCAACAAGTTTATTTTTTAGTTTGATTAGACCTCAATAAATTATATTAAAAATTTTTTGATTATACCTCACAGTGTGCCCCATTATTATATGGCATAGCAAAGGAATTATATGCCTGAAATTACACAGGAAATTTGTAAATCAGCCTTTGCTTTTGCACTTACTATTATATTTTTAAAAATATAAATGTATTCCCAAGTCACCTAGGTGGCTCAGTTGGTTGAATGCCCAACTTCAGCTCAGGTCATGATCTTGTGGTTCAGGAGTTCGAGCCCTGCGTCAGGTTTTGTGCTGACAGCTCATAGCCTGGAGCCTGCTTTGGATTCTGTGTCTCCCTCTCTCTCTGCCCCTCCCTGACACTCTGTCTCTCTCTATCTCTCTATCAAAAATAAATAAACATTAAAAAAATTTGTTTAAATATATAAATGTATTCCCTATGTTGAAGTATCATGCTCAAATATGTTCTGATGTGGTGAGTACCTACCTCACTTAAATATCTTTTTCATTCTTTGGCTTAATATTGTCATTCTTTATATACACACACACACACACATATGTATGTGTGTGTGTATATATATATACATATATATACAGGTATATATGTATGTGTGTATGTGTATCAGCATATCTGTCATAGTCACTAAACTTCTACAGCTCTCCTGCTTCTGCACCTATCATCATTTTTGTTATAAACTTTTAGCTTTTTGATACAATAGTTGGTAATGGTGACTGGGTTAAAATACAGCTGACCTTTAGTTTCTGAAATATTGGTAGGGAAAACCGTATAATGCTGCTCTCCTTCTACCTTCTACCTTCTATTCTCCTTCTACCTTCAGATTTTGTTTTAATACCTAGATTTTGGGGGCAGGTTTGTCTCTCCATTTTTCTAGATTGCTCTTTCTGTTGCAAATCTAATTTAAGCTGCAGTTCAAGAGAAAACAAGTTTGGGATGACAAAATGAAGCTTAATCTTGCCATTTTACTTAAATTCTGAGTTTCTAAGTAATACAGTAAAAGGGATAACCTATAATTTCAGAGATATCTTACACAAATTCATCAAAATGCATTTAGACTTCTAATACATACATGCCCTGGTACATATTATTACTTCATTTCATTCAAGTAATGCAGAAATAAAAAAAGAAAACAATTTTTATGGACTGCCAATGACGTTAATATATGTCTTAAGGGCTGCCTATCATAACCTTAATACAACCAGAAAAGAAAACTGGACTAGCTGCCTTGATAGTATCATCACGTTTCAGGTCTTTGGAGTCAGGAAGAATTTTTCAAATGTACTTAAACTAAATTCCTTTTTCTGTAATCACATTTTAATAGCTTTATCCAGGCCCATTATATATCATGTCCCTTTATATATTTTAAAGGATTGTGTGATCTCATAGAACACTTTTTTATTGTAGAGATGAAAGAACTAATGCCTAAGTAGTGTTGTGTCTTGCTCAGAATCACATCTTCTTAGTTGTACAGTCCAGACTGTGAATCTATCTTACCCATCTTACTGATTACTGTCCCCTTCTGTTTTTCCTCTTCTAACTTTTCAGTGTTTTATTCACTTCCCTACTTTCCTTTGTTAATAAATTCTCAAAAATACACAAACTCAACTTTCATGTGTAATATCAGAGAGATAGTAGTTGATTAATACATTTTATTAGTTAAATAAATTTTATTCATTTGTTATAACAATAACAAGCAATATGTTGTAGGATCTGACTTCATCAAAAAACACACTCAAATGACACATGTTCCAAATTTTTGATTTAAGGGAGAAAATGTATTTTCCCCATTAGAATTGTAATGATAAGTTTCCAATTATCTCCATGCACCAGGTTTTGCTAATGTCTCCTTCCTTTGCCCGGAAATTTTGCCAGATTGCTAAAGAAAGCATTTATAGGGGTGCCTGGGTGGCTCAGTTGGTTGAGGTTCCAACTTGGGCTGAGGTCATGATCTCATGGCTTGGCTTATGAGTTTGAGCCCTCATTGGGCTCTGTGCTGACAGCTCAGAGCTTGGAGCCTGCTTTGGATTCTGTGTCTCCCTCTCTCTCTGCCCCTCCCCCACTCGTGCTCTGTCTCTCTCTTTCAAAAAACAAATAAAACATTTTAAAAAATAAAAAAAAATTTAAATACAAAATAAAGAAAGCATTTATAAAACATTTGTTTGGTTAGGATAACACAAACAGTAGAATTTGTTATAAATACATCCCTGGCAAATGCTTATTGATAATCAGTGTAGGTTTTGTTTAATGGTTTTTAAATGCTCTTTTCCCAAGAAATATCAGTCATCATTATGACCTTAATATCAGTAGTCTTGAGTTCCAAATGTTCATTTGTTCAATTTTGATAAGTATTGAACTGAATTATTTTGTAAAAATAGCTTCAAGAAGAATAAGTAAAAGCAAATATAAGGTATAAAAGCAAAACACATTTTTAAACTTCTTTCAAACAAAATATCAGGCATTGGACATAATAGCACTAAATGAAAAATACTGAGCAAGTTATAGTTTATTGAAAGACTTGTAGAATTTTAGAATACTAAGAATGGTTTCTAAGTATTCTAGTTTAGATGTTCTTTATTGCTAACTGATTTTTTTATGTATTATTTCAGCTGTCGCAAACATAATTCATAAAGTGGTCACTTAAAATTTAGAAACTTGAGGCTTTTGATACTCTTCAAATTTTCCAAAAGTGAGAAAAAAACAGCTATTTTTTAATACTCTTGCAATATAGAAGATTTCCTTTATATTGCCGTATATTAACTATACATAAAGCTTTTTAACATCTCTACTATCTCCCGGCTATGTTATAAATTTCAAAAACTGGCAAATAGAACTAAAGGAGGTATCCTATTTGTTAATAAAACTTAATGTGTTTGTCTCCCCCCCAACCCGACACATGCATTTCTTTAGAAAAAACAGAAAAACATTTTAAGAATAGGAATCCAGAATCTTGGTTCACCTTTGTGGGGGGATGACATCTGCTGTACGGAAAATGGCAACAGTCACAGCCTTACGAAGTTCCTGTATGTCCTCCGTGGTCTTCTGCGAACCTCTCTTTCAGCTTGTATGATCACAATGCCAACACATCTTATCCAGGTAAGAATCTTTCCAAAACTCCTTTCCCCTAATTAGTGCTACATAATGAAGAGCAATATATAAACACTCGGAGTCTGAGTCTGATAAATTATTTTCATATGCCATTTAAGTGGAACAGATTTCAGGAATGCCAGAGAGCAAAATGTCCTTTACTTTAGATTGTTAAATTGTTGTGTATTTGTAGTTTTAATATACAGTGAGTATATGGTAAGTCTATCTTTAATAACATTATTTTTTTTCTTTGATTTCTTGTAAATGCATAATACATTGTGTTATGTGGTTGATTTTTTACTGATATCTTTTCAGTAATCATTAGATTAATCATAAAGATCTAAGATATGGATATAGATCTTGAAGAAATATTTGCACACCCATATTCATAGCAGCATTATTTACAATAGCTAAAATGTGGAACCAATCTGAGTATTCATTAACAGATGAACTTGATAAGATATGGCCTATATTGCAATGGAATATTACTCAGCCTTGAAAAGGAAGGAAATTATGAGGTGCCTCGTTGGCTCAGTCAGTTAAGTGGCTGAGAAGCCCCGCATCGGGCTCTGTACTGACAGCTCAGAGCCTGGAGCCTGCTTCAGATTCTCTCTCTCTCTCTCTCTCTCTCTCTCTCTCTCTCTGCCCTCCCTCAGCTCGTGCTCTGTCTCTGTCAAAAAATGAATAAAAATGTTAAAAATTTTTAATAAAAAAAGAAAAGGAAGGACATTCTAACATATGCTGCAACACTGATGAATCTGAGGACATGATCCTAAGTGAAATAAGTCAGTCACAAAAAGACAAATACTGTGATTCCATTTATACAAAGTACTTAAAGTAGTAAAAATCATAGAAACGGAAGGTAGTATGGTGGCTGCCCTGGGCTGAGGGAGAGGGAATGGCAAGTTACTTAATAGGTACAAAGTTTCTGAAAATAATTGTTGGTGGTAGTGGCACAACATCATGAATGTACTTAATAACACGGAATTATACATTTAAAAATGGTTAAAATGGTAAATTCTATGTTATATATATTTTGCCACATTCAAAATTTTGAGGAAAAAAAGAAAAGGGGCACCTGGGTGACTCAGTCAGTTAAGCCTCCAACTCTTGGTTTCAGCTCGGGCTGTGATCTCGCAGTTCGTGAGTTTGAGCCGCATGTTGGACTCTGTGCTGACAGCCGGGAGCCTGCTTGGGATTCTGTCTCCCCTTCTCTCTGCCCCTCCCCTCTTGTGTGCACTCTCTCTCTCTCAAAATAAATTAACACTAAAAAAATGTAAAAGGAAAAGAAAAGACAAACACTGATCTAAATAGGACATGTCCTTTTCTTCCCTTGCTGTTTCTATGTGTAAACCTCCTGAAACAACACTCTTAGGGAAAAAGGTCCATCTCCCCAGACAGAAAAAGAGGGATTTTTGCAAGATTTGCCTCATCAGCTCAAAAAGTCCTTTTCTTAAGAGTGTTCAAGAGACTGGGGCACCTGGCTGGGTCAGTCAGAAGAGCATGCAACTCTTGATCTCACGGTCATGAGTTCAGGCCCCACACTGGATATAGAGATTCGTTAAATAAATAAAGCTTAATTTTTTTTTTTATAAAAAGAGTATTCAAGAAGCAAGTTTGGGACAATTTTCATCATTGTTGTTATTTTATATGTAATAGAGAAAGTACAATTACATTGTATATTTTTCCACAGTATTTATTATTAAATATATTTCTATAACAAACACAATACTAGAAATAATAAAACTAAAAAAAAATCACCTGCAGTGAATGAATCTGAAAGTCAAAATAAGCTAAATCACTGAAATCATCTTTTCTAATGTACATACACTAAATTAACACTTTGATATAGAATGACTTTTGTAGCAGAATAATGTTGAGCTTTGTTTTCCTTTACTTCTCTAGGAAGTCTCAATAATAATAGTGATAGCACTAACAAATACAAAATACTTAAAGTCAAGATCTTAAAGTTCTTATAAAATCCTTACATAACTACTGTTGTAATCTACATTTTACATGTAAGGAAACTGAGATACAGAGAAGTTAAGAAAGTAGATCAATGTTTAATACCTGAGAAACCATGGTTTGAACCCAGAAAACTGGGTTCCAGCACCTCATACTAGAATACGTAGCACGTTTTTATTCTGGAACTCATTCTCTCAAAGCTAGTAGTTCTCATATCTTTTATCTTGGAGTTAGAAAGGACGTGGGGCTCATCTGAGCTAGGCTCCTGCCTTCGGCTGAGTAAAGTAGTATCCCAAGTGAAATGACCTGTTCAAGCAAATCACAGAAACAAAGACTATCCTTGGTGAGATTTCATGGATTTATGCAAACTCTACATTTGATTAAACTAACAGGAATAAACACTGACAGAAATTAAATCAAATTAACAGAAATAAAAGATAGAATTGAAATTTGAAGTTCACCAAGGAGATAAAGAAATGCCATTTAAATTAAATTAATAAACATTAATTAAATTAACAGAAATATAAGATATAATTGAAATTTTGAGTTCACCAAGGAGATAAAAGAATGCCATTTTAAGATGCTGTATCTAAACATACTGTATAAGGGTTAAAGCTGAGACATTGTTTAAGGGCTATTAAGTTTGTAAAGCACCATATTCCTTCCTGCACAAGTAGAGAGAGGAGTATAATTGACAGCATACCCCCGTACATTGTCAGTGACTTGTGCTTTTGAGCTTTCTAAGGGTTACCATAGCAACTTCCTGCTGTTCAAGTTAGCATTCCTCTTTAATAATTGCAAACTTTGAGCAAAATAAAAATTAGATCTTAATCAGAAAAAAAGTTTGACTTTTCACATCAAGATTTCCTTTTTTTAAGTAAACTCTACCCCCAACATGAGGCTCAAACTCACAACCCTGAGATCAACAGTCACAAACTATCCCAACTGGTGCGTCTCACATCAAGCTTTCTTAAATCCAAATATTTCTCTGTCAACAAACTGTGGAGAAAATCCGCATTTCTTATAAATTTTATTATTGAAGCTGTGTTGTATCTCATTCATTCATTCATTTCTTCTACACTGCTTTTGAGTGACTGACAGTGCTATAGTCCTCTATATATATAGTGGAAATTTTAAAATGAATGAGAGACACTGGTTCCTTTCAGGCACCTTACTCTGTAGTGGGGAGGTAAATATTAAAAACTTGTGTTTCAATCTGAAGATGAAATCCAGAAAACAATTGCATTCATAATAGCATCAAAAAGAATAAAATACTTAGAAATAATTTTAACAAGAAGAATGTACAACTTATACTCTGAAAACTACATAACATTGTTGAAAGAAATTTTAAAAGATCTAAATGAATGGAAAAACTTTCCAGGTTCATGGATCAGAAGGTTCAAAATTAATATGACCATTGTCTCCAAACTGATCTACAGATCCAACACAGTCCCTATCAGAATCCCAGCTGACTTTTTTGGAGAAATCTGCAAGCTGATTCTAAAATGGCTATGGAATTTCAGAAGACTTAGAATAGCCAAAATAATCCTTTAAAAAAAGAATAAGCTAGGAGGGCTCATACTTCTCAATTGCAAAACTTTCTAGAAAACCATTTCTAGAAATGGTAAAAGACAGTGTAGTACTATCATAAGAATAGGCATATAGATCAATGAAATAGAATTGAGAGTCCAGAAATAAACCCATATATCTATGGTCAACTGATTTCGACAAGTGTGCCAAGACCATTCAATAAGAAAACGATAGGCTTTTTCAACGAATGGAATAGGACAACTAGATAGCCACATGCAAAAGAATGAGGGTGAACCATTACTCCACAGCATGTACAAAAATTAATGCAGAATGGATCGGAAACCTGAATGTAGCAGCCAAAACTATCAAGAAATGCATGCTCTACCAACTAAGCCAGCCAAGCACCTCAAAATTGAAAACTTTTATGTTCAATGGACACCGTCAAGAAATTGTTAAAGGCAGCCCACAGAGTAGGTGAAAATATTTGCAAGTCATATCTGATTAGAGATTTTTATCTACAATATATAAAGAATGCTTACAAATCAATAATAAGACAACTCAATAAAAATGGGACAGTAATTTGAGTACGCATTTTTCCAGAGAAGATGTACAAATGGCCAATTAGCACATGAAAGATGCTCAACATCATTAATCCACAACAATGCAAATCAAAATTACAATGAGATACTACTTAACATTCCCTAGGATGGGTAAAACAAAACCTCAGGTAACATTAAGTGTTGGCAAGGTAAAGACAATGGAATCCTTATATCCTGCTGGTGGGAATATAAAAGGGTACATTTGCTTTGGAAACAGTGTGGTGCTTTTCAGTGATTCAACCTGGAGTTACAGTGTGACCTAGCAATTCCACCCATTAGCATATACCCAATAGAAATGAGACCATGTGTCCACATAGAAACTTGTGCCTGAAAGTTTATAGCATTATTATTAATAACAGCCAAAAGATGAAAACAGCCTAAATCTCTATTAACTGATACTGGATAAGCAAATGTGGTATATCCATACAATGAAATACTATTTGGCTATATAAAGGAATAAAGTTCTAATACTTGCTATAAGACAGATGGATCTTAAAAAGATTATGCTAAGTAAAAGAAGCCATCACAATAGAACATATATGATTTCATTAATATGAAAGTCCTGAATAGGGAAATCTGTAGAGACAGAAAGTAGATAGTGGTTACCTAAGGCTTTGGAGTGCTGGGAGATAGGGAGACCTTGAGTATGTGGTGGGGTGATAAATAAAAAGATTGGTTTGTTTTTTGTTTTTTTTTAAGGTGATGAAAATGTTATAAAATTGCCTTGAGTAATGGTTGCACATATCTGTGAATACTAAAAAACCTCTGAATTGTATACTTTAAGTAGGTGAATTGAATGGTATGTAGATTATCTCAATAAAGCTGCTGATTTAAAAAAATGTAGGTTACGTGGGGCGCCTGGGTGGCTCAGTCTGTTGAGTGACCGACTTCAGCTCAGGTCATGATCTCACGGTTTGTGAGTTCGAGCCCTGCGTCAGGCTCTGTGCTGACAGCTCAGAGCCTGGACCTGCTTCAGATTCTGTGTCTCCCTCTTTGCCCTTCCCCCTCTCATGCTCTGTGTCTCTCTGCCTCAGAAATAAATAAACATTAAAAAAATTTTTTTTAAATGTAGGTTACAAAATAGTTGGTAAATCTGGTAGCAGAGTTATAAGTATACCAGATCAGAACTTTAGTTCAGTGGTTCTCAAACTTTTTAATCTTAGAACCTCTTTACACTCTTAAAAACTATTGATGATCTCAAAAAAACTTTATTTGGGTTGTATCTATTGATATTAACCATATTACAAATTGAAACTAAGAAATTTTCAAATATTTATTTACAAATTCTGTTAAAATAATAATGAACTGATCACATGATTGTAAAATAATGATTTTAAAAAATTTAGTTAGAAGAGTAACATTGTTTTACATTTTTCCTTAGTAGGAAACAGCAGGTTCTAATATTGGCTTCATTATTCAATCCATTGTGATACATTGTTTTGGTTCAAGTATGAAAAGAAAATCTGACTTCACACAGATACATTGTTGGAAAAGGGAGAAGTGTTTTAGTAGCCTTTTTTTTTTTTTTGATAATTATAGAGATTCTTCAATATACACTGAAACTCAAAAAGTAATAGTTTTACAAACATTGCAAATATTACAGTGTGAAATCAAAAACTGTGAATGAACTTTTTCATATTATGCTACACTAAAAGGCATTCATTGCTTTATCTTGCACTTTGAATGGGTCTTTTACCCTTTCAAGATATTGACATATCATTCCTTGGTCATTTGGAAGGCATTGATTGGTTCATGGAGTTATGCCAATCTTCTAAATATTTGCACATTTCATTATACAATATCAAATAATCATATTGGTTAATATCAGCACCATCTACTGTGTTGTACATGTCACCAGTTTACTTTTATTGCTAATTAGTTTTTGAGCATAAAAATATACCACAATTTCTTTATTCTTCCACCTATTTATGGACATTTGAGTTATTTCCAGATTGAAGCCTTTATGAATAAAGCTGCTATGGACATTAATGTGCGAGTCTTTGTACAGATACGTATTTTCATCTTTCTAGGAATCACATCCCTCTAAACCTTTTTATTTTCAGTCTTTCACATTTTAGCCATTATAGTACACTTGAACTGTATGACATTGCGATAATTTGCATTTCCCTGACAACTAATGATGTTGATCATCTTATCATATGCTTATTGGCTATTTTGCCTGTCTTCTTTTGTCTAGGTCTTTTGTCCATTTTTTAATTGGGTTATTTATCTACTTATTATTGAATTATGAAATTCCTGAAATATTTTCGGTATATCTTTGCAATAATTTCTTCCAGTCTATGGCTTGCCTTTTCTAATAACAGTATCTTTTGAAGAGTTAAAGTTTTTAATCTAGATAAAGTTTATCTTATCATTTTTTTTAGTGGTTAGCAATTTCTCTCTCCTACTCCTCCCATTTTACAAATCTTTGCCCTCCGTAGGGTCTTTTTCCTGTTTTCTTCTAAAAGTTTGATAGTTTTATCTTTTGCTAATTGATCAATGTAATCTAATTTGAATGTTTTAAACGACTGTAGTTTACATTCTCAAATAGTTTTTGACTTATTAGTTAACATTCTAATTATATGTTAACACACTTTACATTCACTAGTTCTCTTTTTATTAGAGTTACTATTTACCAAGGTACTTATCGTCTGCCTCAAACATGTGATTTCATATAATCTTATGTATCTAATACTTTGTAACCTCTGGGAAGTCAGGGCCACATATTTATAGTTTTCTTTTTTCCAGGTTAGGTTTATGAAAGTAATACATCATTAAAGGCAATAAAGTATAAAAATTCATAGCACAGTAACTAAGCTTTTTCTAGATGTTTAATAAATGTTTAAGGAATAATGATTCTTACTTAGGAAATCATTTCTAATATCTGATTGTTGAAACTTCTTGAATCTTTATTATAAATTTTTGTGATTTTAGATCTTTTTTCTAACATACCCAAACCCTTCCTGCAAATGGCCAATTTATTATAATGTCATTTAGTCATCTTAATTATATATCAGCATATTTCAAGTCTTATTACTGAAAATTTAGGTATAAGTAAGATAAGAATTTTGCCTCCTTGGCCAGTAGAATTTATTTATAATTGTTATAAGAGGATGATTTATTTTCCCTGCAAAGACTTTTTACAGATTTTGCATGAACCTAACTTACTGTGAGTTTATAATCACACCAATATCATAGGGAAACTCCTTTCTCTAATCATCTTAGATATTCTACACATACTTGTATTGTTTACATTGTTAATGATGTTAAGTCATTATAAAATTAATACTTTAATACTAGTTTGGTTAGCTTTCATGAGCTTCTTGATTTTGATGAGAAGTAAACCTGGAACAGACTTATCAAATACTCGTAAAAATACTGCTACTCTTAGTACCACTACAACTGTGCTATTACTATAAGCATTTATTAGGCACATACCACATGCGAAGCACACTACAAGCGTTATGTCCTTGAATATCCACCACAAGCCTTACCTCTATTTTTACAAGGTTACACAGTTAATAAGAGGCAAGGCCAGGAATGTTCTACCTCATGTCTTCCCCTGACTCCAGACTACACCATCTTCACTTTTAGGTTATATAGCTAGCTGCCCTAATCATCACAAAAACTCTGCAAGATAGGCATGATGCCAGTTGCAAACAAGATTAAACTGAAATTAAGCAATGCAACAAAGTCACGTATTTAATAACATGTTTAAAGCTAGTAGCAAACTCTGATCTGTTTAAATCTAAAACTTACTCTTTCCTGCCTGTCACACTACATCTTTATGTATCTTGAATTATTAACTACTTCTGATGGCAGTAACTTCCCATGAGGAAAAAAAGTTCTAGACCAGCGTTGCTATTCAGCATTTTTAAAGAGAAAACTATCATTGTAAAATTGTTGACAAATTAGTACATGTGAAAGATTAAGTAAAAAGTTTCATTGCAGTCAAGGGAGGAAAAAAGGATGGAAACATATTTCCTTATGTGTAATTGCAAAGCAAAGCAAACAGTTATGAAATAAATACGTGTATATATGTAATTTTTTTTTATTTATTCCAAAGGGACCTATGCAAGAAAAAAGAAAAGAACATTTTTCCAAAGCTATTTTGGTGGCCATCATGTTCATTATTTAGAAGGAGATTCCAAACCCATTGTGACTGCTTGTGACTGTGATCCTTGCGGTCTCTGTAGAAGGAAACAGCCGTCATACTGTCAGGTGTCCTCAAGTCATCCTACGTCACCAATTAAATAATGATCGAGGTGATTAAACGGACTAGATATCTAAACACTATGCAATATTTGCATTTTGGTGTTTTACAGATACATTTAAAACATTGTATAACTGGAAGAGATATCATTTAAATTTATGTTTTTTAAGGTTCTAGTAAAAAGACTATTTTGAAATGGAAATAGGAAAATGGGGGGTCAGACTTTGGCGATGAGTATAAGGTTAAATAATGTGACCAAGAATTAAGACGTATTCCTCAAAATATAAAAAAAAAAAAAAAAACTGCCCATCCATCTACAATTTTCACATTTTCCATAATATCTTTTCTACGCAATTTTTCTACCTATCCATTTTTTAATGTTTTTTAATTTTTTGAGAGAGACAGAGAGAGAGAGAGAGGAAGGGGCAGAGAAAGCAGGAGACACAGAATCCGAAGCAGGCTTCAGGCTCTGAGCTGTCAGCACAGAGCCCGATGCGGGGCTCAAACTCACAGACTGTGAGATCATGACCTGAGCTGAAGTCAGACACTTAACCGACTGAGCCACCCAGGCGCCCTTCTAGCTATCATATAGTAGTTTTCTGGTCCTAATATCAGTTGAGGTATTAAAATGTATATATATTCTTTTGCTCTGGACTATAACATCTCATTATATATTTGTTTTTATGTCAAAGTACTTAAGAGAACATATAAGATTTAAGAGTTTGCTTCAACCATTCATGATGTAAACGGGATAAAACCCAAGAACTCTTAAAAACCAGCGAAGAAAACCACAAGGTTTAGGGTACGGAAAGGGAATAAGAACCAGAAGCAGTATGCTCACAAATCTAATCAAAGACATATGAATACACAGAACCAGGAGACTGTGAGTTTATTTAATAAATCTTACATAGTACTTTTTATGAGCCAGATGCAGTCCTCAAATCTTTTTAAATATTAACTCATTTTATCCTTACAGTAACCCCATATGGTTGGTGCTATTATTGTCTCCATTTTACAGATTAGGAAACAGGGGACAAAAAAGTTGAAGTGACTTTCCCAAGGTCACACGGCTAGTGAGTGGCAGGATTTAGACCAAAGCAGTACCCTGTAAGTACCATACTCTTAACCACCATGCTCTGCAGCTTACTCAATAGAAGTACTAAAAGAAGGTCAAAATTAAGACACAGACTTGTGTACACAAGGTAGCATTTAATGATGAAAGAGCCTGGGCTTTTGGAGACAGATAGACCCAATTAGTCATATGGTTTTAGTCAGGTCTTAACTTTCTCAACCTCATCTTCTTCATCTTTTAAAAAATGGAGTGAGGAATACCTAAATCATAGGATTAGCAAAAACATGTGCTGACACAGTGCTAACACATAGTAGTCACTCAATATATGCGAGCAATCATTACCTTCACTATAATTACTTTAAAGAGACTTCCAAAGATGAAAATTTGAACAGAGATCAGGCCATAGAAATAAGGTGTACAAGTTCATCAAAGCAGTAGAAGTCCTCAGCTTTCTGTCTCTTTTTATGAAAGTCTCTGACAGAATCTTCTAACAGGTCAAGCCTGAGATAGACCAGGAGACATGCATGAAGTCAGGTGGCCATCTAAGTCATAGTAACATCACCATGTTGTTCCAAGACTCTTCTAACATCGTACATCAACTTCCTCTCCACTATGACCAGTGCCATTCCTATAGACTCCAAGTCAGAATTTAAGTGGTGATTGAATGTCTAAGGGTAATTTAGCTTATTCATTCATGAACAGATATTTATTGCTGAGGCACTAGGCACTCATGAGGATATAGCAGTGAATAAGACAAACAAAATTACTATCCTTGTGGAGGTTTTTTAGCAATGTAAAAGACAGTATGAATGGAGCACAAAATTAGTATATGGAAGGTATTTACAGGCTTGAGCTTGGAATTTGATACTAAAGTGGTTTCTGCAAGAAATAGAAATGTAGTTTCATATCCTTGGAAACAGTTAAACATCCAAAGGTAATAGAATTGTGATACTTTTATTTGAATATGTTGTATAGAGTATCACTATGTTAAAAGTATATAAAATATCTATATCTCTTAAATTGGTAAAAGAGCCAATCAGTGTTCTTACTTTAGTTATTAGCATTCTGTCAGACTTGTACAGTAATGATTAGTTACCCTTTATTATACTTTTGGCATGCTTCCCATGTTTAATTTCATTGTAGGGAAGGAACACATAGTTAAGGAAATTGCAAAGAGGAGGAAAAGTTAAAATAGGGAAAATAATGACATAGATTCAAAACTGACTTGAATTTATTATTATAATAAGACTTTTGCAAGTAGAACGAAAAAGAATTATTTTTAAATTTGCATTTGAAATATTTTGTGTTTAGCCTGACAACTTTGAACTGAGAATTTTTTATTTTCTTTAGGTTAAAACTTATTTCCATAACAGCAACAGGGAAAAATAACAAACACACATTGAAACAAATACATAAAAATAAACTCTAAGTATCTGTTAAGAAAACGCTAAAATTATCCATCAAATATATTATGAGTATCTTAAAAAATATATAGCCCTAAACAATTTTCCTGCAAGGTTGTTATATTACTGATATTGTCTCCTTCTAGAATATAATTTTAGCACCTGCTCAAAGACATTGTATTAAAAAATGTATGTGAAAATGGCCAAGTTAAATAAGACTTTGTTACATGCTAAACTGTGGTGTAAAGTGTCATTAGAAAGAGCAGGACTACGGACGGCTCCCCCATATTCGAGCATTACCCAGTTCCCAGATCCCTGCTGTGTAGTTGTTCCACTCGCCAAGAAGCCTGTTAAAGAGCCCCCAAGAGCATGTGTACAGCCCTCCATGTTAATAGTTAATTGGTGAGGATGGCAAGATGAGAGGACAGCCGAACATGTGGTCTCTCAGACTCAAGCCGTAGACAGACCTTTAGTTATAATAACAGCAGCTGCTCACGTTCTCACAACTCAACTGTTCAAAACTGTTGTCGAATGAAGGTTGCTGTGGATTGGAAAAAAAAAAAAAAAGGGCAGGTCACATCTAAGAAAAATAACTAAAACCCTACCTTGAAACTCTTACTATTTATTATTTAAGTATGAGAATATTACTTGAACTTTTTAAAACTTAAGTACAAATTTCTATATTCAAAGCTGTTCTATTTCAGACACATATAACACTGCTGCTTTTTTCCTATTTACTGTTAGAAACAGAAATCCTGGTGCACTGCTCGAAACTTTTTAATGAGATTTTTTGCAAAGTGACACCTTTGAAGCAGTTACAGTAGGATGCTGTTCGATTTCCCCATCTAGCAAGATATGAAACTATTAATTTTTTTGGTTTTATAAATGGAAACTGGCTTCCTATAGTGAAATTTGTCATCCACCTCCACATTATAGAACATTTTGTGCCTTTTAAGTTAATTTTATCTTCAATTCCCAGTGACAGTTGTGTACTTGAGGAAAATGATGACCAATAACATTTATTCTTTTTGAAATTAAAAATTTAGTTTTATGCCTTGTTATGATTTCCTTGGTAAGGTGAAAGGAAAGTAAGTTTCCCTTAGCTTCTGCATTTTGTTTACATGATCTATGACAGGTTGTTGGTGACTTGTTTTTAGTGATCAAAAGCATTTTTACTGGAAACCGTCAGGAAGTAAGTATGGAAGAACTTAGAATTGTGATTCAAATGGGAGGTGCAAATATTTTTCTGTGGCTTTCTCACAACTTTCCTTTCAGGAAGAAAATGTACTTTTTATTATTGCTAACTTACTCAAACTGTTGTAATCTACTTTTTAAAGGAATTTTTAGATATAAACAACAGCCTAATAAATTACTCCTTAACTATCATAATGAAGGGGTGAAAACTTCTTTGACATTACTCACAGTAAAATATTAAATAACATTTTCTCATTCTAGAATACTTCTCAATATCACCAGCATTTAATGTGTTTGCTTATCGAACATTAGTTTATAAACTATTCAAACTTCCTTTTATTCAGAACAGATTTCAGATTTGAAAGTGTCCCAGAACATATTTTGATTGGTCATTATCGTCATTTGCTCCATTAATAGCCTTACTCAGTTTTTATCCTATAATCAATGTTTTCCAACAATTTGATCTGTGGACTTCCCTCCACACCCCCGCCCCACCTATCTGTTTGGAGAATACCATCACTAGTATGTTAGTTTATGCCAAGGAAAATTTATTTTCTACAGAAAAGCAGGAAGAAAGTGCTTTGTTATTTAGAACATCTCTTGAAAATTGAGGAAGCTTTTATTTAGTGTGTTATTTTAATTGATATGTCTTCCAATTAATATTTTACAGCATTAATATAATAAAGTTTTGAAATGAGTGAATGTTTCAAAGTAGAGAAATTCAGAACAAGCCTTTTCACATCCATAAACTTTTGTGTTCATGCTGAGTATCTTAGCAGCTAAACTCTAAGTCAAGTAATGGACTGCTTAGAACTAACCACTAATATGGGATTATGAAATGTGGACTCCAGTGGCCTTGTGAATTTCTCTCAGTGTGAAATCTTTTATTCTTAAAACAAGAACTAAAAATAATTGCATGGTAAAGGAACAACAGACTTTTATGAGTTTACAACTATAAAATTTTGGAAAATATTTTTAATGTAATTGTTGATAAGAGCATCATTATAGGAAAGCATAACATCATCTCTGTCCCATAACTTAATCTATTTTAAGTGCTCTTTTTAAATGTACTTTATTAAGGAGAAAATTTAAGGATGAAAATTAGAGATTAGATTTAATCTCTTGATCATAACTATCAATTACTAAAGGATAAAGTCAGATATTCTGGCTGTCAATTTTTCATGAGTTCCTTTTATTTTTCTAGATCTTCTCAACTACTCTAAGGTAGATTGTAAGAAATTAACATTTTTAAAAGTATAAAAAGAAGCAATCTTAAAAAGTCAACTGAATCATACTAAACCTATTTTAATGTTATGCCGTGTATGTTAAATTGTAGTTTTTGAAAATTTAGTAACTTCATATGAGTCTGGTGTACTGGAAACGGAGTCTTTTATTCTTTATAATAACAAATAATAGAGAAATAGGTGTTTCAACTTTGCTACCATACGCTGCTTATAAAAATCTATAAATTCTTATAGCTCCAGTTTTTTTTCTTCTGTTATATACTGCACATGCTGGTATCTGATTAATTTTTTAAATCAAATCTTAGCATGTATGCATTATACATATGTATTGAATTTACTTTCTTGGTCAAGGATGTTTGAAGTTTTTTACACAAATAAACTCCAAATTATCTGTAAGTTTCTGTCTATATAGAACATTAATACCAAAATATATACTATTTTATCTTCATGTAAATATGCATATTAAATAAAAGCAGGATATTTTAAATGGTCAATAAGATAAATGTGCATCTTTAAAGGAAAAAAAATGCCACTTTAGAAACCTTTTGTTATACTTAACCTAACCAAAGCATATTCAGCAAGCCATAAAAAGAAAAATAATTTTAATGTAAAATGTTTTTTTTGTTCCAAAATAACTTTGTGATATTACAGTTCATACGGTGATTCATACTGTACTTCCTTGTGGTGATGGTGGTTGTTAAAGTACTATTTAGAGCCAAAATTTTTAAATGTATCAATGATAGAAATAGTGAAACGTCTCATCACAGTATGGAGATTGAGTCATCTGTTTGGGCATATGGAATCTTTGGCTGTGGACTGCAGTCTTTATAATGCCCAGTGTCCAGGCATGGACACAACTGTTCTGGGAACAGAAGCAGAGAGGGACCTCTGTGTTCAGTCCACTTGAACGTGATAGAAGAAAAAAGGGGAAAGGATCTTTAACGTTAATTATCTTTATTATAAACTATCTTTGAACTTGATGACTTTTTATGTACAGAAAATAAGTACAACTGTATGTAATTTGCATTTATTTTGCAAATAAAATTAGTAAGTTTTTAATCTTTGGTGTTACAAGCTCTCTGAAAAATACCTGTGAGAAAATGTAAGTTTTGAATTATTCCTATTTGTATACTTTGATGCATTTCCCTTAAAGAAAGATTACTGCCTTCAAAAAAAGATGATACTTATTTCTTAATATTGAGATGAAATATGCTTGTAACTAATTATAATTTAAAGTTCTTTAAATATCAGGTTATGTATTATATCCTAGTATTATGTTTTAGCCCTTTGCTATTAATTACATTATTATTACTATATAAAGTATTTCTGCTTCTTTAATAATGTTTTCGCACCCTATGTAGTTAATCTTTAATGTTGAGGAGGACAAGGGGAGAGATTAAATTAGCCTTGTAACCTCTTTCTCTTCCAGGCTGATGATGGAAAATAAAAGCTCTTAGCCACAAAATGTAACACTTAGAATTAATATTTAATTAGACTAGCAAATTGTACACTGTGGCTGAAAGCTTCCAAAGAGTTGTTAGTGCCACAATTGACCTACAGGTTTAATAATAACTCACTTCTAGAAGCAAGTGCCAGTTCAGCATAGTAGAGCCACTGTAAGAAAGTCCTGAGAGATTAAAATCAGCAAACCAAATGGCAGGCAGGGATTCCTGGGATGGAGCCTTCTGGAAAGCTGGGAGCTGGAATAGCTTTTAAGCCAGGATTCAGATGAGAACAGTGGGTGAAAAAGCTGATCCCTCCTGTTCTGGGAGCTTCTGGTTGTAGGCCAAAATCTTAGAACAGATTTTTACTAAATGTTTTTGCTGCAGCTATTAACTTACATTGAAAATCAAATATTGAATAATTTTTCTGTAAAATTTAACAAATTTTTTGTGTAAACATTAGTTCTTAATTTCTTACATATTAGTACATAATATCTGTAAACTCAGATCATTAGATTATCAGATAGGTTTGGCGCTGTACATCTATGCTCTTTTGCTGTGACATGCTGTTTCCTTGTTCCCTGTATAGTTGATTTATATGGTTCATTTCTATATTATTTCATTACGGGGCATTATGCAGAGCCTGAGATAGAGATTGTGAAGTCTGTACCCAAGAAATGTTTTTCTTCAAGAAGGTACATATCTCAACAAATATAAATTAAAGGCATTCTTAATTTTTAAAGGCCTTATATTATAAAAGCAATGCTACATTTGCTTATGCTTATGATGCAATTAAATTACAAGACAAATAATTGGACCTCCTGGTGAAACATTGGATCCTTATATCTCTGAGAAATTAATCTGGTGAAAAATAGGAGACCATGAATTTGAAAATGTGCAAATACAGAACAGCTAACTTAAGAAAGAACATCCTACATAATTTATTGGTTTTATCTTCAATAATTAAAGAAAAGCTAAGTCATTAGTTAAAAATTCAAGCAGATGAGAACCTTGCCAGCAGAGGGAGTAGTCCTGTCTGCCGTCAGGTTCCCATCATTTTCCCACCTGCCTCAGCTTTTTTCCCAGCCAGTCTCCCATCTGGACCTGGCTCTGTCAGCCTGTTCCTGATGACAGGCTATAATTTTATACTCAATATGGGATTATTCTAAGCTGATTTTAAACTTTAGTATCTTTAACCTACCACAGCATCACAAACATCAGCTGGATGCTCCGTTTGATATTTGGATATTAGCAATTGTTTTTCCAGGCAAGCTATGAGCTTTTGGACATCTGTGAATTATCTGAAGGGTTTCAAGTATAAAGTAGTAAGCAACAAATTTCTGATTTGGGAAGCAACCCATTAAACATTTTTAAACAACAAATAAAAATTTCTATATGAATGATTTCCATAATATGAAACTAGATGGTATATAGTTTATGAAAAACTACCTACAATTAATTTGGAATATTATACTATTATTCAATTTGGCCTATTCATTATAATATTTTGTTTACCTTATTTATAAGTTTTCAGAATTTGTAAGATTTGTTTGATGTTTTTATACAATAACCTATTGGAAAAGAAAACTGATGTAAATAAATGTTCTGCAAAGCATGTACTATTTGAAGCCAGTGTAAATGTAAATAATATTTCTGAAAATAACATCATGTGTTCTTAAAAAATATTTTCATGCCAAAACTTAGAATACTAAGTTCAATCAGATGGGAATCCCAAAAAGATGTGGCTCCATTGCTTAATGCTAGTAAAAGTGACAACTTAGCAATTTATTTTGCCTTTCAGGTTAAGTATATTTACCATTAGCTCCTTTGTGAATATGTTTTTAAAGCATTAGAAAAAGGAACCAAAATATGTTTGTTTTATGATTTCACATATCAGTATATGATGCTACCAAGAGAGTGTTATAGCTAGAATTTTTTTTTAATTTACCGAAGTTCCACTGTATTTTAAAATTCACTGTGTGACTTTGAATAAATTTAAGTATTAAATCTGGGAAGAATTAATCTAATGCCTTCATTAAGGTATTATTACAATTATAAATATTTATTAGTATAATTATATTTGGTAAAATTATATTCTTTCTTAAACTCAAAAAAAATATGAACAGAATTATTTTTCCCAGTATAAAATATTTTTAATAAAAACAAAATTTTAATCTACAGAAGTAAGTGACAACTCTGGGGAAGATAGGGGGAGGTTTGTAAAGTTACAATAAAAACAATTTTATTATTTCATAATCTCAATTTCTATAGAAGGTAAAACTAAGCATAGGAAAACAAATACCTCATTAAACATCTATAGATTTATCCTTTTGTCCAAATTTATTTTTTTATTATATCACAAAGAAATGTCATAAATGCTAGTGTGGTTGTGTTTCTATGCATATCATTTTTCAGGAAAATGTTATTATAACTTGAGTTGTTGAGTAGTGTACTTGCTTTTCTTGAGATTCTCCTCCCTCCCCCCACAACACACACACACACACACACACACACACACACACATTAGGTCACATAATACGTTCAATCATAAAGTAACTTAAATATTTCTTTAACTTTTCAGTATTAACTTAATAGTTCTTTTGCACTGTTGTAATCCCAAATCTGACATGTGTGCCATACTCAAATGGGGGCCCTACCCTTATATTGTGTATTTGCTGTCTCTCTTATTTGAGTAGCTCAAGAACTTATTCTTATTTGAGGCATTGCATAAATGGTTAATGTCAACTGGTTTATGCTTTTCAAGCTTCTTAATAATTAAGTGATTGGTTAATTACATTTTAATTCTCTTGTTCAAAATCTTTCCTGGGAGTATATTTTGTGTTAGTCCAAACTATCTTTTATGTTGTTGAGATAATTAGGTCAAAGAAAGTAGGAAAACATTCAGGGTTTGAGGTATTCTGATTGTTACTTTGTTACTCTAAGTAGGTATCTCAACTATTTTTGTTAGAAAATGGAGGGAGCTTTATATGGCAGTAGTTGAATTTTTATCTCTTAAAGTTCATAGTTTTGGCTTAATGAGCTCTGAATTGGAAAGGAGCATTAATTTAATCTTCCTTTATTTAAAATCCATTTAATGGATTTGGCATATCCTAATAAAGAGGTTACCGTTCTATAAAAGAAAACAGGAAACATCCTATGAAACCAAGCAAGAAACAATCAAAGGAAAAACTCTGAAATTTTTTGTGAAATTAAAATTGGAGTAAAAAGGTAGTTGACTGGACAATCTGATTTGCCTTTTTTTAATTTGCAACACCACTTGACATAATTTAAATTTAAATAATTAATTAAGAAATTCCACTGCAACAGAAAGTTTTAAGAACCTTTTATGTAACTTAATACAATGCTATTTGAGACTGCCAGCAAACTCTTAAAACTCCTGGACACTGGCTCTCTGCTCTTCTGGCTTCCCTCCTAGTCATGTCTTGGCTACTGTCCAGAGCTGACAACTTTCACCCAAGAGTGAAGGGAGATTTGTCTAGTATAAGGAGGATTTTTGAGCCATCCTAGATTTTCACATCCAGATGGGCAAGGAGGAGGGCTGGCAGTATCATTGTACATACTTGGGTGATGTCATTGTGCCATGCATGAATATAACCATTAATTTACTCCTACTGGTAAGTCCTGAATGTCCTTAGTCAAATGTTCCTTATTAGAAAGTGTAATGTAACAACTTCAAAGTCAACACAAAAATTACTCAAAGTTTATGTCTAAGTAATTAATGCACAAACACCTTGACTTCTCCATTTCCAACTACATATACTGCAGACCAAAGAGATTTCACATCTTGGCTAATAACATAAAAACACTTAGAATCTGTTAGGATGAGAATGTGGAAGTTCCAGTTTCAAGACCTCTGCTCAAATTATTATGCTAAAGCTTCCCAAACACCGTGAGTTATATTATAACAATTTATTGTCCATAGTGTATTCTTCCTAAAGTGAATTGTTATTATTATGCTTTTGAGGTTATTTAAAGCTGTTAATTTTAGATTCTTTTTAAGTAAATTTCACCTACCCTTATCTAAAAGACCACTTAGTATTAACATTATGATTTGAAAGGCAAGAGTGGTTTTAAGGTATGGTCATACCATATCTTACATATTAATACCATACTCCCTATGAATCTCAGAGGTACCAAAGTAACCTGTGACACTAATTTAACTTTCAAAAAAATATGTACATTTACATGCCCAAATATCTTTTATGCTTTGTTCATAACTGGAAGACCGAATGAGTTTGCAGTTAAGATAAAGATTATCTCAGTCAGGAATTTGGATGTTATTATAATTTCCAGTACTTCTTATTCTACATTTTTTCAATATCTGTACAACTTTCACCATCCAGTTTACCACATTACATAAACTATTTTCCAAAACTGCTGTGCAGAAAGCAGTAAGGTCACTGTTAAATATAACTTATTTTGTGGTAATGATTAAAACTTTTTTCTTGCTGTAATACTTTATGAAAGCTTTTATAGTAGGATTTAGTTTGTAGTTAATAACTGTAGTATAAACCTACAGAACTTAGAAACCCAATAAATGAAATATATGCATGAGTTTCTGAGATTTCTAAATCCAGGCTGTATACATCTTTTATTTTGGAATTCATTAGTTTTCGTCTACAAAGTGGATAGTTGGGTTTTTTTTTATCTCCCCTAAATTACCTTAAAAAGATCTATAATGTTAACAAATATTACAGGGTGTTAAGTGGTTTATTAGTAAATTTTAGGGTTAAATTGAAGAAAGAAACCCTCTTTGAAATAAATATCATGTTGTCCATTTAAATATACAGGACCTTGCTTATAGAATGCTAGAACACTAATTCCATCCTTAAACCTTACAATTTCTATTATTAAAATAATTGAGAAATCTCTAGTTTATATCACTACAGTTCCAAATAGATGAGTTCTAACAAAAACTGATTTTTATCATTTAGATTCAGATATTTAGATACAAAGGCTTAGACTTGTATTTATAGATAAAAGGAAATCTGACCTTTTGATTAAGAAATATTGTCAGTAGCCTTTATAAGTGCTTGTTCATCTGAGGGTCCATGACAGGAGTACTCTTCCCAGTTGAGTTTATCCTAAAAATGAAATGATAAGAGCCTGCTGGTTGTTATCTAAGATTCTTCTTAATGGGAGAACCACATGGTTATTCTTCATCTCCCACTTGTTCTCACCCTCTACAACCAACCCAGCCACACCCCACCCCCACCCCAACATTGTTCAGTACTCAGCACAATGAATCATTTTCAAGTTGACTCATTGTGAACTGTCTCCCAGCTGTTGGAATGTCTGGCAGACATTTTTGTTTGGGTGAAGAATAACTGGCTGAAACCCAACCTGGATGAGTTTGATATAATAGTCTTTGGCTAAAGAAATATTGAGAGGAACTTGTTTATGGCCTCTGAAGCCCCTGTTATTCCTGGAGTAGGACCATTCCCTGTGGCATAGAACTGAAAGTAAGGAATCAATCTGGATTATTTTCTCACCATTGAATGAAAAATTGCCTTGGAAAAAAAACGGGCATTTTCAAATTATGTTTTTCTGTACTCGGTACCCACGTGATTGAGAGTATTAAAGCCAATTAAGGATAATTATTTTTACTGGTTCCTTTTAGGAGCACTGATTCAAAGGCTAAAACATTCTGTATACAACACACATTTCTACTTACAGAGGAGTTTCAAAGACTGCCCTAGGTATGAGTTAAACAGGCATTTCAGCATAATGTTTAGTGACAGAAGCTACTATGTATTTCTGATAGAGTCAGGTAACATTAACGAGCTTTCTTTTATTTTTCATTCTGCAGTATTTACAAGGGAACCTAAGAAACAGAGGAATACCAGTAAGCTCAGTAGTCAATCATGTTTTCAGAAAGTGAACATACTTGATTATGTTTGGACTTTCCTCTAACGGGACATAATGTTGGACTGAAATTTTCCTGTTTTATATTTCCCATCCTTTTCTAAAGATTATTTTTAAACGGGTAGACATTACCATTGTATAAAATGGGAGTTTCAAAATTATAAAATTTTACAAACAACAGTTTTTTCAACTTATCTAGAGCTTCAGAGCAAAAGTTTTTTTCTAAGATGTTATCGACTTAGACCTACCACTATGTCACAGGCTAAAAGGAATACTGAATTTCTGTTAAATAAAATAATTCAAGAGAACCTATAGGGTATTTGATAATTATATTTTTAATGATTTTTTATAGCCATGAAATTCTGGGTGTTTTAGAATGTTTGCTACTTAAAATGTGACTTCTTTTTTACAATATATTATTTAGCAATATTTTTGGTTCATGTCTGGTTGTGTTGGGAAGGAAAAGGTAGGCTACTAGTCTAGTGCTAGTCATCTACCGTCTTTTCTTTGCCTTTATTGTTATCCCAGAGCCAAATAGCAGCATCTAGAAGGAGAGAATAGAAGACTCCAGAGGTGGCCATGTTGCAACCTCATAGCTAGATCCTTCCGCGTTTCTAAAATGCTACAGAGGACCTCAGCTGTGACAGAGCTGGAACGTGGTCCCACTTGACAGATGATAATGGGACCTTGCCTTACACATTATACCATAATATCTACTGCTTCTGAATCCTGATGTCTATGAGATTTAACAATGGGCAATGGGTAAAGTAATTTGAAATGTAATAGTGTATGAGGATAAAGGTAGGCTTGCCCCTTAAGACAGAAGAAAAATAATTTATATTCTCTACCAAAACTAGGATATGTCTCCTCAGCTCTTCCAAATAGAAAAGCATACCAACATAGGCTGGAATTTTCAATTAAGTGCATACTTTCATCCATTTTCAGCATGTGGTAGCCTTAACTTTTAAGTTATTTCTCTGCATTGATATTTATCTCCTCTATAATTTGTCATTGAGATGGCATAATGGCACTGAATAGATATTATATTTTTAAACATGAGTGTTTTGTTTTCTTGTTTTGCAGAATAAAGCAATTATCTCCCGTGTTACAAACTTGTCAGATACAGTAGTTGGTCTGGAATCATTTATTGGTTCTGAGAGAGAAACCAACCCATTATATAAGGATTATCATGGTAAGCATTGCCTTTATAATGAGAAGAGAATATCCTGATTGCCTCTAGGGTACCTGAAAGCATTGTATCCAGTCATAATATCTACTGTCAAGTAGCATGAATTTTGTTTTATAATATATCTATTAAATGTTTTCCTGGGGCGCCTGGGTGGCTCAGTCGGTTGGGCCTCCGACTCCGGCTCAGGTTGTGATCTCGCGGTCCATGAGTTCGAGCCCCGCGTTGGGCTCTGTGCTGACAGCTCAGAGTCTGGAGCCTGTTTCAGATTCTGTGTCTCCCTCTCTCTCTGACCCTCCCCCGTTCATGCTCTGTCTCTCTCTGTCTCAAAAATAAATAAACGTTAAAAAAATAAATAAATAAATAAATGTTTTCCATTCGTGACCATTCTTCCATGGCAGCTTGTCATCAAACTACATTAAGACTACAGACTATGGGGGCACCTGTGTGACTCAGTTAAGCGTCTGACTTTGGCTCTGGTCATGATCTCATGGTTCATGATTTCAAGCCTTACATCGGGCTCGCTGCTGTCAGCATGGAGCCTGCTTCAGATCCTCTGTTCCCCTCTCTCTCTGCCCTTCCCCCACTTGCATTCTCCTTCTGTCTCTCTCAAAATAAACTTAAAAAAAAAAAAAAAAGACTACAGACTATGGTAACTATTTGAAAGGGGTCAAACCCAAATACTTAGGCATGGCTCAGTTAGATATAAATGTTGTTGTCCCAGTGGCTTAAACTTGTCATGAAATCAGTTGTACTTATTAGCCATGTTTGAAATAAATATCATATTAATTCTAATAATAACAGCTTATATAGTGGTTTATGCTTTATAAAGCCTAGCTATATGATAAATAAAATTCATACTGTATTATACTCTATTGGTTTTTTTCTTTTCTTTTTTTAATGTTTATTTATTTTTGAAAGAGAGAGAGAAAGAGTGCATGAGCAGAGAGGGGCAGACAGAGAATCCCATGCAGCCTCTGCACTGTTAGCCACCCAGGCACCCCATACTGCATTATATTTTTAAAGTCCTAATCACACTTTCAGAAAGTGAACACTTTGATTACATTTGGACTTTGCTCATTTTGTTGAGTTAGGAGCAAATTTTATAATATTGCCATGCCCTAGTATAAACACAGGTCAATTAATCAGATTTTTACTTATTTTTTTGAAGTTTCTTTTTCTTTTTTTTTTTTTTAAGAGAGAGAGCATATGTGCACGTGAGCTGGGGAAGAGCAGAGGGAGAGGGAGAGAGAATCCCAAGCAGGCTCCGTGCCCAGCACAGAGCCCAGTGTGGGGTTCAGTCTCACAACCATGAGATCATGACCTGAACTGAAATCAAGAGTCAGATGCTCAATCAACAGAGCCACCTAGGTGCCCCTTATTTGAAGTTTTTAGTAGTGTTTTGGTCATTTGATTAATTTGAAGATTTTTTAAATAAAGGTTCTTAAACAGAGCCTTTGAGATAGGAAAAGTTTAATAGTTTTGCATATCTTAGCTCTAAATTAAATATGGAGTATGGTGAATGATGGATTTTTACCTATTTGTGCTGAACACATATTAATTTTTGCTGTTACTATTGTGGACCTACGGTACTTTCATGGAAACCTTTAAAGACTGAATAGCTTATTTGAAGCCACAAGAAAATTGTATAAGATTGTGATTGCAGGACTATGGCAATTCCTAGAGTCGACAAAAAAAAAAAGATTATAAGATACTTTATATGATAACTGCCAGTGCTTTGAAGAAGCAACATACAATCTTTAAAAAAAAAGAACAATAAAATAGCACAATCTAACAATCAAGTATTATTTAAAGGCTAGAAAATATAAGCTATGAAGAAAAGCTACACAAAATGATTTGCCTCGTGATTATTAACTTACATAACTTCAAGTATGCTATATGCCCAGATTAACCCTATATATAATTATTTAATATACTATTGTCACTATTATAGGAAGAAGACTAATAAGTTCAAACTATTTCTTTTTTTTGTTATTGAACTCCAGTTGACATACAACATTGTATTAGTTTGAGGTGTACAAAATAATGATGTGATAGATGTAGGTATTGTGAAATGATTGCCACAGTTAAGTTTAATTAACATACATCACCTCACATAGTTTACAGTATTTTTTTCCTAGTGATGAGAACTTTTAAGATCTATTGTCTTAGCTACTTTCAAATGTACAATACAGTATCATTAAGCATAGCCACCATGCTACACATTACATCCCTAAGACTTATTTGTCTTATCATTGAATAAACTATTTTTCATTTTTTATTATGCCTATGTTCTTTTAGGACAACCTAAGTTAATTATTACCTTAATAAATTATATCTTAGTATCATTTGTAAGTATTATGACCCAATAAATTTAGTCAAATTATATTTTATATTCCAAGTCAATCATTTTGATTAAAACATTTTGAGAGTGAAAGGCTGTGATTTTTTTTGTGTGTGTGCTGAAATCTCTGAATTAATAAATGATTAACAGCAGATTCACAAGTGGTTTTGACAAGTAGCATTTCTGTTAATATGAAGGACCTGATAAACTATATTTATTCATTGTGGGAGGCCTCCTGATTTAACAACTAAACAAGTACATACCAAGTTAAAATAAGGAATGTGCTAGTGAAAGTCTGGTGTGCTTATTTCTAAAGTATTTTACTAAATAGCTCTGAGATCTTTTTAATTTGTATCTAAAAGCTGTCTTCTTAACACTTGTAGCATTTTTTTAAGTTTAATGAATTAAATCAGATAGTTCAGTGAATTATTTTTGAAGGGACCATTTAGAAAGTTAAGCATCTGGAGGTTTAACCCTTTTAAGCTAAAACAAATATATACATTACTAAGCATTCAAACACACACAAAACTGTGCACTAGGGAAACAGTTCTTTAAATAAGATGTGTCTAATTTGCTCAGATTTGGATTTGCCTTCTTCTCCCACGTTTAGGGATCAATATCTTTGGGATGATGATTTTAAATATAGGCTGAATCAGTCAGAGAGATGCACTGAAGAATCTTGCATATCTTCATCTGTGGCAAATGACCCCGAGTTTAGTCAGAAACTGCATTAAGCTGCACAAAAGCCATCCAGTGCCCTTGTCAGAAAAAATTAGCAAGTGTTTCTACTGACAAGAGGCCAAAGCTCACGGTTTACCTAGCACTGTTACAAAGCTTATAACAGCTACATAAAGGTCTAACATGCCACAGAAATGAGTGTCTTGGGATGGCATAGGGGTTAATGTTTGATCCTAGAGTGAGCTCTGAAATGTAGTTTTCTTCAATGGTTTGCTCAAGTCATTAATAAGGTACAAAATGAAATACTTTTCACTAGTGCTTCACTGGTTATCAGTAACCCATAAGCCTTGTTTTGCTGGCTGCTTACTGGTGCATTTAATAAAATAAAGATCACTCAGTGGTGCCGTGGGCAGCATGCAAGGTGATAGCCATATTTGCTTACTGTAAATACAAGAGAAAATCACACACAAACCGGCTGTAGTTTTGACAAGTATTAAGATCCCTCTTTACATCTGTACTTCTGTACCAAAGTGCAATTAGTTTTCCTCGCACAAGGATTTCTGTTTATCTTATTCTGCTTGATTACTTGAGTATAATCACACCATTTGCTTCATTGCTCCTGGTAGTAAGCTCCAGTTTTAAAAGGGGAGGATGCTTGTGTGTAAATTTACAGGATTCTGCTGTAAGACTCTTTGATTTATGTATCTAAGACAGTGTTTTTAAATTTTTGTTCTTTTAATTTTCTTTTCACAAGGTTTGATTCATATTCGGCAAATTCCTCGGCTTAATAACTTGATTTATGATGTATCCGATGTCAAAGACTTAGCTTTCAAATTAAAAAGGAAGCTATTCACCATTGAGGTAAGAGAGAATTTTTATATTTTAGTTCATGGTCTTGAGGTTAAATAGTCTATGCGTGTGTGTGTGTGTATAAATGTCTGTGTACAATTATATACATACACACATATATATGTATGTGTGTGTGTATATGTATGTATGTATGTATATATTTTTTACTTTAATGAAATTCTTAGAAAGTGTTTCCTGCTAATATTTTTATATTCTTTTGGTGTAACAAAAAAATGTTAGACTATCTTATTTTTCCTCTTTTAATGGAATATCATTAGAGTATAGCAAAAATGACTTTGTTTTCAATATTGTTTGAAGTAAACTCCAAACTTCTATGATAAGTATGGCATGAGTATTTCCAAGGCTTTCAAAACATATTTAATTAAATGTTAATGAGCTGTGCTTATTTGTGTGTAGAATGTGAATGCTACCCACAGTTGTGTATAGCTAAGAAAAGAGGATCCTTACCTATATTCTAAAAGCAGTTTTCTTTACTATTAATGAAATCACCTTTCCACTTTCCATGCTGAACAAAACAAAGTAAAATTTACACCAATGTCTTTATGTAAATTTTCTACAAAACTTAAACTTTTTTTATGACCTTTATGCAAGCAATACTGACAGAAAGTAGTAGTATGAAAGATTTATTTCACCTTAATCTTGCTAAAGAGCAAATGAACATAGCACTATTAAGCAATTAGAGTTGATGTATTTATTAACAAAATAAATGCTCAGGGAGAGATGGCTTTTAGGTGATGTGATAGTTATCAGTATAGTCCGTGCAATTTTTTTTAACAAAGACATAAAACAGCCAAGCAGCCTTGACAAACCATTTTGTTTAATCTCTTTTCAAATGAAAAGCTCTTAAGCAGGCCACTTGTCTTAACTGCTTGAAACCATAAAAAGAGAGAATTGCCACCAATAAATTAGCATATTTTTAACTTCATCACCAAATGATGGTCAATGTGGCTTGGCACTGCTTTGGTGTTTGGGACTTCACCCTTAAGTGACCACTTTGGCCCTTTTTTGACCCTCTGCCCTCTTTAGCTGGCCACTTGATAAGGTAACTTAATGGTTCTCTCTCTTTTTCTCTTTCCCTTCACATTTGCAAGTAGCACTAACCTATAAATCATTGTAAGGGCCCTATCCAGTGACAAATTAATGTGCCCTCCTCCTAATTAATGGTCATCAATGTCCTTAATTATCTAATCCTATTGAGAGCAGTTAATAGTTAATCAGGCAGCCAGTTCTTCAAGCAGGCCATCTCTGCAGGAGTGTTAGAAGTTTCTCATCTGGGGATGCGCCCTTCAAAAGCCACTTAGAGCCAAGAGAACGAGAGTGTAGAAATACTGATTCTTGAGCTAATTTGCTTTAGTTCTCAAAAGAAACCATTGAAATGGAACCCAACACTGTAATTGTTCAAACTTGCTTTCAGTTTTTCTGATAGAATACTGAGAAATTTACCATTATTATTTACCAATATTCAGCAACATTTTGCTGAAAATTTTTAGAGGGATAAAGTTATAGTTAGTGTCACAAGGAAAGCATGCCTCATCATTTTCTTTTAAGTAGAATTTATATTTTTAATGAAAGATGTAAATTGTTTTTTTTTTTCCTCCATATGACATCTCTCTTCCAAGATGAGTATTCTGACAACCAGGTCTAAGGTCTCAGGTCTAAACTAAGCAAGCAGATTCCCTAGTGAAAAAAATATTGTACCTAGAGAAAAATGTAGCACTGTAGTGTGAATCATGTTCTCTCTGTCTCTGTCTCTGTCTCTGTCTCTCCCACTCCCTCTCCCTCTCCCTCTCCATCTCTGTCTCACACACACATATACAACACATACATGAACACACATTTGGTCTTATATTGGGGATGAAGGATAGAAATAGAAGACCTTAATAATGTCAAGTGGAACCTCTCCTTTGATAAATTTAGGTTCCAATAGTGACTACACTTTACCATTGGAGCTGATGTAAGATCTTTTATAAACCACATAGGTTTCTGTTCCACTTCCTCTCTTCTATTCCCAACATTCTAAACCAAGAACAATTAGAATTGATCACCCTGTGGTTTGGAAGCAATATTTGAAAGCAAAACACAAATAGATGGTTGGTTTTTAAAAAGTTAATATTTAATACAGGTGATCAAATCCTTTACCTTTTTGACTTATAACCTAATCAATAAGGTATTTTTATACATAGAAAGGTAGGTAAAACACATTCCAAATAATTTATTTACTTATGCCATAAAATTCAATTTGGTGATTAGAAAAAAATATGAACTAAAGAATGAAATAAACCTAATAGATGCATATACAGATATAACTATAATAGGATAAAATCATGTGGTTCACATAAGATTAAATAATTTAAATATAGTGTTTTACCTTCTAAAATGCATTCTCAAACAGATAGCAAGTTTTTGGTGATATAGAGATTGGAAGCAAGAGGATTCCTTTATTAAGGGAAAAATTATCTATCAAGTAATATTGTTTTCATATGTACAACAAATGTTTTGTTTAAAACTGCTCTGATACTAAAAAAAATGAATAAAATGTATACTCTACTAGTCTGTAAAGTGTGAGACTATAATACAGCAGGCATTGAATCTGTGTTTTACTTTCAGAAGGGAAGCGTGGTTTAGCAGGTAAAGCAGAAATAAGTTTTCTGATTCCACACAGGTAGATTTCTTACATGTTGGAATTTACTATGGTCACATGGTCTCAAAAGTTGGCATGGTTGAAAACAAGGGGCAAAAGAAATAGGAAAATGCCCTCTTCTCTATTTTAGGGTACCCTTTCTTTGATTTATTAAATGCCCATTTTATATATGAAAACTGATTTTTTTTTTTTTTTGGCCTAACTAACAGCCACCAAGGACCTCCCACAAGCAGAGCAATTTTAGCCAGCAGTCTTAAATTTCTTTGAATGATTTGGAAAAGGCAAAAGAATATTTCTTTCTTCTTAAATGTGTATTATTCAGACTCAAGTGGAAACATTCATCTAATCATAGTAAATTTTTACTAATAGTATTCATCAGCTATGAAGCTCTATAAATTAGCCCCTCTACAAAAACCATAGCAGAATCACATCTATAGTAATGACACTAATATCCTGGCATGCATTCTGGGTAAGCAGAAGAGAAAATTTAAGGTTGATTAAGTATGACTTCAGGTTTAAAACAATAGCTTTCCAATTCTTTGAAAATTCATAATCCTTGTAAACTGTACATAACTCTCTAGCATATTTGATTAACCATGACATACTACTTCTTTCTTGGCCTTACCACATAACCTTTATTCAATCATAGTAAGATTTACTAACCCTTTATTGTATACCAGGACTTCTATTGGCTTATTTATACTTCTATATAGTAATTAAACATTTTATAACGAAAGGTTTTACTATGAAACTGTCTTTTTCATCTTCATATCTATCCCAGAATTAAGCACAGAGCTGTACACTTAGCAGGTATAAAATCTTTGCTGAAATATATGTATAGAGATAAGTTGTGGCGTTTGAAAAATTGTCCAAATAATACAGCTATAAATACTATATAAGCTCCATTGGTCAAGTGACCTATAAATACTACCTTCTCCATTAAGTTCTGTAAGAAATATAATTTGGGTGCAATAGCTTCACTTCTAAGCTGAAATAACTACTTAGACTTGTATTTTTTTTCAGTTTCTGTAATTTTTGCCTCTCTATTGTTGGGATGATCATTAACCAGTTTTTTTTTTCTTTATATTAGTAATTATGATGTAATTATAATTCCTAAACTAGTAAGATTTGGCCGAATTTGCAATTCATTGTGACTTCATTTTCATTTAATTTAATGACCTCATAACAGCAGCATTTTTACTTGCATTTAATAATATTTTGCTATTGTGATTTTCTGTAGTTCAGCTTGATCATATTTTAACACATTCTAATAACCTGATTTTCTAACATAAATAGTAATAGCATGTTATCACATTAGTTACAGTCTCTATATTAAAGTTATTACCAACAGAGTTTCTGCTTTGGTAATGGGACAGTTTTCCAGCTCTAAGATTCAGTGTTAATTTCAGGTCAGAAAGTATGATTACTGGGTTACACTGAAATATACAAAAGGCATACACCATTCACTGCAAATTTTCAAAATAAGGATAAACAATACTTACATAGGCTTTAATTGGTCCAAAAATAGTAATTTTCATAAATAGTATATTTATGTGAGTCTTGCACCCTGCATGAATATTGAGAGCCCAGAAAATTGAAGTAAATTAAGACAGTCTCAAGACTGTCTTTAATTTTTCCCCCAGTTCCAAATACAGGACTCCAATACCTCCCCAGTCATTAAGAACTTTTTCTCACAGAAGAATTGATTAACCAGTGTTTATTAAGTAACAACTATTTTTGATGCACTTACTTAGAAAATTCATTCTTTAAGTATTAACACCAAAATATTAGATGCCATAAGTATAAATTAGTTTTATATAGTACTATAATATATTTAATGTGATTCAGTAGAATTATTTGAAATTTTTACATATTGGAAAAACATAAACTCTTGCAAACTACAAGGATATCAGTCACTTTGACAATGCTGGACAATGTAGAGTTGCATGGTATCTTTGGTCCTGGGTTTCCTTACTTGCCAAATTTTGTATCAATAGGCTTTTCAGTTTTAAATGGGAAATAGAAAGGTGACTGTTTAGTATACCTAGAACTAAAGGGGAGAGATGGTTGACTTATTTGTCAGTTAATAATTATGTCACTAAAATAAAAAATGGAAACATAAATGACTGCCTCAAGAGCATTAAGTTGTAGCACGATGAGCCATGTAGTCCAATACGCCTTTTCTGATAATGATGCCCTCCACAAATATTGAAATGCTCAGTTCCCAGATAGATTGCAGTTAGCAAAAGAAAATCAAAGTGTAACATAGGCCTCTGTTCATATAGACCAAATCACTTATCAAAAGCAAATTCAAATGAGCATTTTTTAACAATGGAAATGTCATTTTCTCCATGTTTACATCTCAATATATTCATTATATTACCATCACTGTATTTACACTTTAATTCCCAAGTAATGTAAACATACAGTATGGTCATATAGATTTCACAGACTCTCAAGAAGTTGGTAATACTGTGCTCTTACATATCTCACATGGCATAGTGAGCCTATCAAAAGTGCATACCACCTTAAGGGGAACACAGTTTTGAGACTGTCTAATCCTATTTCTTCCCACATTGGAATCTTAATTAGAAGAGATAAGGAAAAAAAAAAACATCATTTAACTAAATTATTGTCTTGAATCTGTAGCAAAAGGTATAATCCGCAATTGGGCCAATTAGTGAACCCCATAGTTAGCTTGCTGCAGCGAACAATTTGATTAGATCTGACACCATCCTAGTTCTCACTGTTGTTTTGCCAGGTATGATGGTCAGACTTCAAAGAGCTTGAGGCATCAGCAGGGCAAGGTTTGGAGGCCAGCTTAGGTCCGGTTGTTAATCTCTCTGCTAAAACCACAGCAGCTCTCACACAAAACAAGCTTACACGACACAATCATGCGGTATTAAAAGTTAGGGTTGAGTCATGCCAATTTGCCTTTGATTTTTTGATGATTGACCATAGATGGCTACATGACTAGACACACGCTAAAAGTATACTGACTAGGGAAGTTCCCAAATATTTGAAGTATTTTTTAACTTCCTATATAAACGTTGGGAAAGCTTATCCCCTCTCTGATCAAACTTCCAAAGTGATAGTACTATATCAGGGGGAAAATGAATACCTCTTACAGGCAGGCTGACTCCCAAACTTTTCACTTACCACTTCACAAAAATTAGTGTTTACGTTAATAATTCCTTAAGGAGAGTGTAAAAGGAAATTGTTTCTAAGTGGCAAGCTTTTTAAAAATCTATTAAGCACATTGAAAGAAAACATTTTTTCCTGAGTCATTTATGTTCACTGACAATTTTTCTGAAGTTTCTTTATAATTATTTTCCACTTAAATGTTGAGTAAAGTGCCCTTCCAGTATGTGATTGCATAAGTGTTCTTTTCTCTGCATTCTGATTTGTTGGAATATTGCAGTAATAGTGACATGTTTCCATTCTGAGAAAAGCCTAAGGCTGCTTTAGTATTATTCCGAATGATTGAAGCTGCCATCTTGCTGACTTTCCCTTAGGCAGCATAAGGCCTGTTTGCTTTTGTGTTCATTTCACATGCTTCCTGTGACTTGGGCTGGCAGAACATCATTGCTTCATTTGGCAAGGAAGAGTAAATTCATGTTTAGCTATTACGTATCTTAAAGTTTCTGTATGGTCATCAGCAACTGAAATATTATATTTATACTTTGTTACATTAAGTGAATCCTGTTTCTTTGAGTATTTTTAAATTAATCTTATGACACCTTGACTGTGAATAATTTTTATGTACAAATGGTCATTTTATAAATTGAACTTAGAGTCTAATATTTCACATTGCACTTATTTTTCTACTAATTCTACTACATTTTAGTCAGGAAATATAATTAGCAAGACTGTGGCACAAAGCAAAAGTCTAATGTTTAGAATCTTGCCAAATAGTCTTCAGCCCATGAATCTGTTAAAGATCCTGTGGTATCCATAGTATAGTAATCTCACAGTTGAGACCAGGATAGTACAGATTCAGAATCGTCTAAGGATGAAAAGAGAGAAAAAAAATTGCTCCTTTCCTAAATTTTGCAGATACAGACATTTATTTATGTATTGCAATGCTTTAAGGATTTTCTTAAAGCATTTGTAGAAGTGGTATAGCAGAACTCACCCAGTTAATATGGTACTCCCTAAAACACTTTCTCCCCCGATGTGCTGTTCATGGTGTCTAAGGAAAATAGAAACACAGGAAACAGAAAATGATGACAAATCATGGCTGTCCCATTTCATCAGCTAGACGGTAAGAACATATATTTTACCAATATAACCTCCAAGGTGCCTGGAAGAGTAATAACAGATTATAGAGCTTAATAAATATGGTATTTATGAGCTTTGTGATTATTGTAGGTAGCTTTGGGAATAATTTTATACCCAAAACATCTTTAGTCCTCCCTCAATGTCTTTGCCACCAAAAGTCCAGAATGTTCATCCCTCCATATGTTCGTGGCTTTTTCTTGTCATTGGATTGCAGATTAAATATCTGAATCTCCTTAGAGAGGTCTTCCCTCACTGGCCCATCTGAAGTATTCACTCAGTTATCTACTGTCCTGTACCCTATTTTAATTCTCAATGTAACATGTATTACTATAGTTGATTATCACTTAATTTGTTCTTTTTCAACTACTCAGCTTTATTTGCTGTAAGCTTCACAAGATTAGGGACATCGTTTTTTTCTGTGACTAAATCCTGAGTACATACAGTAGGTGTTCCATAAATATTTGTTAAATTGTTAAAGTACTATTTTTAAAGTAACTCATGTCTACCACAGTGTATTTTAAAACATATATTTGGGGAGTGCCTGGGTGGCTTCATTGGTTAAGCATCAGAGTCTTGATTCGGCTCCGGTCTTGATCTCACAGTTCATGATATCGAGACCCACATCAGGCTCTGCACTGACAGCACTGAGCCTGCTTGGGATCCTCTTTCTCCCTCTATGCCCCTCCCTTGCTTGTCTCATTTGTTCTCAGCATTGTGTTCAGTGCTTTCCCATACACTACCATATTTAATCTTATTTGATACTCACAGGAACTCTTGCTATAGGCATTATTACATACATTTTTTTTGTTTATTTATTTTTGAGAAAGAGCTCAAGTGGGAGAGGGGCAGAGAGAGAGAAGGACAGAGGATCTGAAGCGGGCTCTGTGCTGACAGCAGAGAGCCTGATGGAGGGCTTGAACACACCAACTGTGAGATCATGACCTAAGCCGAAGTCAGATGCTTAACCAACTGAGCCACCCAGATGCCCCAACACACATTTTAATGTGAGGAAATATAAGGAGTTAGGTAACCTTCCCAAAGTCATAGAGCTAGGATTAAATCCAGAACTTTTAACTCCATGTACAGAATTACCCTGGAAAGTTAACATGTTCAGGAGCTCTGTTAATTATTATTGATTTAAAAATAAAAAGTTTTGTTGAGTGTTTAACAGCTTGGGACTATTGCAAGTGCTTTATAGCCATTACCTCAGAGATCTCACAACTACTGATACCATTATTACCTACATTTTACAAGTGAGGAAATTTAAGGTTCAAAGAGATCAAGTAACCTAACCTATCCAAAGTCAGAGTTAATAACTGAAAGAAATAACACTGATTCTAAAGCCTGGGCTCCTAAACACCGACTACTCACCACACCACAAGATGTACTCTCACATCTCATCGTGCGTGAGCCAGAAAGCCTCTGCCCGGAGACATAAAATAGAACAAACTTCAAAAATACACACACACGCATTGATATATAATCTGTTAAAATTCAAGTCAAAAATTCTTGTGTTCCTAATAAGCATATCTACTCTATTTTTATTATAAATACCTTATAAAATTCAGATTGGATTAATCATAGCTTCTCCCTTATATAACATGAGGATTGTGAGAGTGTTCTTTCCTTATATTTTTACTGACTTCTTGTATTTGGTAGGTATGGGTTTTTTAATAAAAAATTAATTTGCAAAAGACATAAAGCCATTCCCTAAAACGCTAACCACTTCTGTAGGATTTCTAGATCTTAGGTGAGGAAAGTACTCCATACAAAGAAATGTGGCTCCCTTGTTTCAGTCCACTATTTTGATATGGTTCAAAAGTATCCCAAATTTAATTATAATAATATAGTATAATTAAGTTCACTTAAGTTCTATAGTCAGATATTTTTGCAAATATTAATTTGCTCATAGTTGCCATGTTGTTATAGCTTATATTTTTTAATTATTTTATGTATGTTATCTTTGAAGCCTCAAAAATTATTTGTGAGACAATTAAATTATATACAACTTATAAGGTAGTAAGGTACCAAATTCAGTTTTTCAAATTTCTAGTTTTTGCCTCCTTTTGATTTATCATAGCTGATTCTAATAAAGGTTTGATACATTCTTACTGATACCTACTTCTTTTTCTGTTGCATATGTTTTATTTATTGGAAGTCCTTTGAATACCACCTTAAACAAAATTAGCAGTAAATCTTATGATTGTGAATTTTTTTTATTTATCAATATTACTGACAAGGTTTCCTAAAGTTTAATAGAAGAAATTGTGTTCCTCATTAAGGAAATATGAGATTACATATAAGTGATTAGTTTTTAAAAGGTAGAACATGGGGGACCATAATAAATAATTAAGAGAAACTAGGGTGGAATGGAAATGCCTTTCCCCAAAAATCTAGTAAAGCAGTCCTCTTATTTAAGTGGAAATTAAAGTTTCATCAGAGTTATTACTGTCACAACTCCATACCACAGTGGACATTTCATAGAGCAGCCAGTTCAGGTTCTTTGTATCCGGTACAGTTCTCGTAAAGTTCCCTGAACTGTTGTGTCAGGTGCCGTCAAGTCAACCCGCCATTGTTGTAGAGAATCAGACTAAATCATTTTGTCATGAGCCTTCCAGAAATAGGAAACTTAATATGAATGGCTCAATGAAATGGAGTATTTGGTTTCAATATTTTGTAAGACTGTCAAAAATATATTGCACTCCTTCAGAAATTTCTGAGTAAATCAGTTGAAATATCTAACCCTATACGTTATTGCAATTTTGTTTTAAGTATCATTACTCAACATAAATAACTTCTGGAAGGTATTTGAGTATTTGGCTCTGCTTTCTTGGATATATGATTCTTCCCTAAACATTTCAAAGTTGTAAAATTTCCAGGTATATAATTATTTAGTAGAAAGAGGGAAGAGGTGTCTTGTACTAAAATTAAAATTTCCTGTTATAAAATGAAACTAGTAACAAGTTTGAAATAACTGTTTTTGTTTCCAAAGGCTATTTATTAAAAACAAGGTTGTATTTGACTACATTTGTAATAACTTAATGAATTGTTTATGGAAGTTCTAAATATTTAATTCTTACATGATTGGAAAAGCAGCTTATCTTTCTCATCAATAGTCATCTAAAAGGCATTATTATGGTGTAGACTTAGATAAATGCCTCAAGCTTTTTTTATGTATATATTTTGACGGGAAGAGGGGTTGTGATATTTCTGTTCAACAACCTAAGAAGTGTTTTACCAACTTATACTGTAGCTATGGTGTGGCATTGAAAACCCTTGTAACAAAAAGCCTCTTGGTGCAATTAAAGGTCACTTGTACATATTGTAACAGGCTACTCATTTACAAGATCTTTGTTAAGGGTCAGTGCTATAGCATGAAATGGATTGCCCTTGTTGAGCCTGTAAATAAATGGGTCAACTTATCTTGTATTCAGTGGACAAAGAGAAAAGCTAGCACAATACTAGTTTATTAATATTTTTACAAACAAATTGCTAAAATGTTGGGCAAAACCAAATGCACTAGTACTATATTCTTGACATAATTATAGAAAATTATTAGAATATATAGCTACAGTTTTTAAGGAAAACCGCTCATACACACACACACACACACACACACACACACACACACATACACACCCCACTTAAATATATGGATCACGTCCAGATATAGAAAAATAGCACAATGGTAGCCTTTAAATGTTCTTTACCATAAAACTAGCATGTTTCAACATAGCTAAGATGTATATACTCCATTTTTTCTGTATTGAAGTTCAGAATTTGTAAGGGATAAGTATGAAAAGTAATCAAACTGGACAGTGATTTATTTTCATTATTTTTCATAGCCTTTCCAATGCTTTGAGAGAAACAAATGGTGGTGCAGATAAAGTATTAGTAATGATCTGTACTGAATCAATTCACTCACTTGATTTTTCAATAAATTAAAACTTTAGGATGAAAATAAAACTAATGATGAAAAGAAAATATTTTGTACCTTCTAGTAATTTTTACACATTTAGATTTTATGTTATATGTAAACACACATACATATACATATACATGAGGTATAAGTCATTTTTTGTTGTCAAAATCAAATTGTTAAAAGTATACTAATGAAATAAATTTATACCGCACTTTCTAGAATCCTTCCATGTGAAATTGACCTTTTAGATACATGGCTCTACACCCCTAATTATTTAGATACATGGCTCTACACCCCTAATACATGGCTCTACACCCCTAAGCACAGTGAAACATCATGATCATACTTAAGCATCTGTTGTAAAATATTGAAGCTTTGGGAAAATGTGGTTCACTTAGAGGTATAAATGCTTTAAACTTACCTCTGTTTTACTTATCATCATATCCCCTCTTACTAGTTCAGTGCCTGATCACGTGGATACTCAAAAAATAGTGAATGAATGAATGAACAAATGAATGTCCTCTTGATAGTGCCCAAAACATATTAGAGAGTGTGACTATGAAATCTCACCATTTCAGACTATATGGAGTAGTCTGATAATGCTAATACAGTTTTCATTAATAGTTAATATACTTCTAAGGTTTTGCATAAGTAAAATAACCTTCAAAAAATATCAGCTGATCCATTGGATGGACGGATAAGAGATTATGTTAGGTGAAGTAAGTCAGAGAAAGTCAAATACTGTATGATTTCGCTTATATGTGGAATCTAAAAAACAACAAGTGAATAAACAAAACAAAATATAAACAGACTCATAGAAACAAGAAATAAACTTCGGGTTATCAGAAAAGGGAGGATTGGGGGAGGCAGGAGAAATAGGTGAAGGGGATTAAGAAGTACAGACTTCCAGTTATAAACTAAATAAGTCATGCAGATGTAGTGTACCGCATAGAAACATAGTCACTAATATATCAACTTTGTATGATGACAGATGGTAACTAGACTTATGGGGCTTATTTCATAATGTATAAAAATATTGAATCACTATGATGTACACCTGAAACTAATAAGATATTGTATGTCAATCATACTTCAATAAAAACTTATTTCAAAATCAGCTAATAGTATAATGAACCGTTATTGCTGAAATAAAGTTGAGTGGTACTCTTCAAAAATATCAGATAAGAAATTAGGAAATATATAATTTTTAGTTACCAAAAAGTGATTGGTGTTCCATATGATTCATTATTTCCTTATTTTCATTTTATTGCCATTTGAAAATTGTTTTGAATCTTCATCTTAAAAGATTTTATAATAAATTGTCTAAATTTGTAAAAGCCTTCCAGAGCTGACAGAAGTCAGTTCTGATTGTTGGGTTTAAAATACCTATACCTTCTAACCCCCTTTGACCTAGTAATTGCCTGTTAACATGCCTGATATTCTCAGGCCAGTAAAGTGGATTTTATTGCCTATATGTTTTTCTGGCTTTTAGCAGAAAGATATTACAAAAGATTTGTGAGACTTAGGAATTAGGCATGAACTAATTATGTGCAATGGAATTTCAATACAAGATTTTGGTTAAATTCAGATTTAAATACATATTAGTAATAAAGCAACTAATATCACTTCCATAATAAAAGAAATCATCAGAACTATCATTATTGAAAAATCATCCCGCTGACCTCTTTGTGCACATGGAGCTGACAAGTCCCAATCTAACTCTTTAGTTTGGCTTCTTAAGAATTTCCTCCTGGGAAACATTCTGGCCCAGATAGAAATTTAAGGACAATTGTATTCAGAAGAAAAGCTTTATAGTGCATAATTTATAAATGAATGCACTTCCTTCATGGGTCCCATTGACTTAATGTGTTATTTAGTCAAGAAATAGATATTTTGGAAATGTGATCTACTCTTCATAGTGCCATAAATATGAGCCATTTGCTTTAGCACTCAAATATTATAGCATTGCCATCATTTTATTGGAAGGATTCTTACAGTTTGGTTCATGTAAAATTAGACAAGTAAAAGACAATATTAAACCAACTTTGCCCTTGATGCTTTAAAGCATGAGGTTCATAAACTATGACCTGTGGGCCAAAATCACCCTCACCATTTTTAAAAATAAAATTTTATTGGAACACAGCCAGGCCTATTTGTTTATGAATTGTCTATGGTTGCTTTCATGCTACATCACTAAGCCGACATCTTATGGCATGCAAGGCCAAAAATATTTACTATCTGGTCATTTACACAGAAAGTTGGCTATAAATAGGAGCCACTATTTTAGAAGACTATATACTTTAAAGAAAATGTACTGAAGGAATTGTCAGTTAGAGGACATGATTAATAATGTTAAAATTAAGCTTTATCTGAGTAATAATAAATTCATATAATCACCTGATGTTTAGTTTGCACATTTTGAATTAATAATGCAGGTATGTCTCTTTAAGAAAATACCTAGATTTCTTAAAATGCTAAAATCAGAAGGGAGCTTAAAGTACTTCAAAGCCAGCTTCTTATTGTATGCACATATTTTCTCACCCAGCCTCTCTTCATGGGGAACCCACTTTCTTAGACTCACCCCATTTTACTCTCTACCAACTACAGTTGTTAGAAAATTCTTTCAGATGCTAAAGCAACTTCCCACCCATTAGTACTAATTCAGCTTTCTGAAGCCATACATTAATTGCTATTTTCTAGATAATATAACTGGATTCCTAATAAACACCTAATATATGAGGAACAATTATAATTTATGTGTATATCTTATTTTTCCCTAGATTTTTTATTTCTTTATAAAACACAAAATTAACCATTTTATGCTATTTATTATACACTTAATTTAGAATCTTAATCACGAAGCCCATATAATTTTTAGAATATCCTAAAAAGGAACCTCTTCTCTTTTTCTTTAAAATAAAGCATTAATTAGAAATATGAAAGTAAGTCTTGAATTCTCAAGTAAAAAAGGCTTCATGAAGTACAGGTCCATACCTGTAATACTTTTAAATATTAAAAGTCGGTATTTTTGTTTTTAGCATGTTTGAACTCACAAATGAGCTTCAGATGATTAAAAGTGAGAAAGTCATCACTGAATATGATTTTTCACGTTTATTGTAACCTATTTAAGATATTTTACCAGAGATAAGTTAATCAGAATGTAATATTAAACTTTTGATGACTGAGTAAGAAGCATAAGGATATATTTCTAACAGGTTTTGATTTTATCAGCAGAAGTATACCAAAGAAAGATTAGCTGCTAATTATCCACACTATCTAGCATGTGTAATTGATAGCCAAATTAAAACAGAATGTTTAAGCGGCCACTCTGGATCAAGAAGTCTTGCTTATTTTTTTACTTTTTTTTTTTTTTTTTTTACTGCAGGAATTTCTTAGGTAAGGAAATAAGACCATATTAAAGTTTCAAATATAAATATATTATTACAAGTAATTTGGGGGCTGGTCAGATTACTCTTAAGCTATAGGAGACTTGAGTTGCCATTTTAGTTAGAAAATTTAAACATGTGAGGACAGCGTTAATCAAAATTACTTTTACGTAATGCATATTATTATTTTTTAAATAGTTATATGAAGATTAAGCCTTTGGCATTTGCAAGTTGTTTTAAAATTAGATAAAACCAATTCTTTTCAAAGGTGTTTATAATGTAGAATAGAAAAGAAGATGGCATGAAACCACACAAAAAGGACTCAACTTAGTGTTTTCAGCCTAATAAAAATGTTGTAAAAATACTTGTAAGCTTGAAAATCACACTAGCTATTCTTGTTTCAAATTCTGTTTAATATATTGTTCTGTATGATTTTATAATAAACAGATTACTCCTTGAACAGGAATTAAGAATAAAGCTGCCAGGAAGGGGTTTTGTTGTCAGAGTAGTTCCCGCCTCATGTTTTGTAAGAGATTTCATGGTCCCATTGTAAAGAGTAGATGATTTAAAACGTGTTCCCAAGATAAACTTTCCCATTGTCATTAATGAGGATGGATAATACTGAGTGACAAGTGCATTAGGAATGACACAGAAAGAGCTGTTAGATTTGTCAGAGCATATCACTTCAGGCAGTGACACTTGAGGACATTCTTTTTGTGGATATTCAGTTGGGTGGGGGGGTTGATTTAAAGATACCAAAGTTTGTGTTTGCTAATAGAATGATGTATTTTACAATTTATAAATATATATTTTCCAGTGTTTAGAAAATATTTGGAAGGTTCTTTAGATTAAGTTCCTCCACATACTAAGTTTATACCCTTACTATATCCTGATTTCTCTCTTAAAAAGTCACCAAATTATGTAACATTTAAATGTTAATATATTTCCACAAAAGTGATTTTTCTTTTAAAAAGTCTTCTTGGAATATTCAACTGAAGGGAAGAGAGTAAAAATTACATAAATTTGTAAGAAGTATCTTAATCCTGTGTATAAGAGAGGACTCTTTATTCTGCATCACGATGAGAATAAAGATTTTGAAATAAGATAATACATGTAATTTATATTGTCTTTCTAAAAATATATTACTTTAGAGGAACATGTTTTAAATATTAATGAACAATTAATAATGTATGAGCTTCCTGGTTTTTAAAGTGTTTCCAAACTATAATATGCCTCTCGATTTCGATTTTGAACATGCAATTGGTCACTTTTTCGCCTTGATTCATCTTTCGTGCTGCCAACCAAATTTTGTCTCTGTATACCTTTTTGACACTAATAATGACTGAGTCTCTGTTCATTTGAGTTCAAGATTTCCCAAGCGGCAGTTTGGGACTAGGATAAACTATCTATCATGATTGCATACCACTAATCTGTCTCAACCAAACCACCCTATGACTGAAATTATATTTGACAGTTCACCTCTTCTTGATGAGCCTGAGGTGAACATAGCTACGGACCATCCCTGGGAGGACATGGCAGCTAGTCCATATGCTAGAAAAGGTCCTTTTATTTGTGAAACAAGACTTAAACTATGTCTGTAACAGAAGGGTGATATTTCATTTTCTCTCTCTAATTTTTCCAGTTTTCATTAGGAGAGCTTTTATCCTATAAAAATGTTTTTACCCAAAAATGTTTGGGAGATATTTTCTGCTGTTATAAGTACTACCTAGAGGTTAGCTTCATTGTTGTTAAGAAATCATAGTCCTTTTAAAAAATATTTGTGCTTTCTAAAATGTTCTCTTATCTATATACCACAATTGTCAAAAATCAAATATTTTCTATTAGTGTTTTGACTCTTACCAGAATTTACCAGTTCTTGAACCATCTCAGTAAATTTTTATATTACAAAAAATGTTTTTAAAGAAGGGTTTAATTATCTCATTTTAACATAAGAATATTTTTCAAAATAAATTTCAAGTTTATTTTAAAGGTTAAAATTTATTTTGAAGATTTATTTGGAACAATAAATTGAACACTGTAACAGGAAATACTTTAATTTTTTATAAAGATTCCTTATGTAGACTTTAAAATAAACCTACTGCTTTATATTCTTTCTGTGAAACTTCTTCCTTTGGAATCAGAAATTATCAAATATTTTGAGATAATGGACAAGGAGATGTTAAAGCACTTACTATTAACATCTTGGAGAAATGAGAAATCTGAAGTAATTTTCAAGAATGTATATAGAGGGTTTAATCATAAGGGTAATTTTAACAACCAACATGGAGAACCAAGTGAATGTGAGATTTAACTTGTAAAAGAAAAGATTGAGGTTATTTAAACAAAGGCACTTGGATATTAAAGTGGTTTTTCAAAGACCACATTTAGAGCTTGTTATAAAATGGTATCTTTTTTAACCTGTCCTGGATTCTTGAAATGTTATTCTATTTAAAGATATTCAAATGGCATGAAAAGTTTGGCTCATGTTAGCTCATCAGAGCAATCACTTAACAAGTGTATTACTAATTGTCCTTTAGTTTTAATTAAAGTATATTATAACCTTGGAAGGATTCCTTTTAATAAGGGCAATATTTTCTCTAATTTCTTCTCATTTCAATAATTTATCTAATACAGTCTACACAGAGCCTTTCTAAAGTAACTAATGTCAACCATCAACTTTATTCGGAAATTTTTTTTAGTTTTTTTTAATGTGTACTTATTTTTGAGAGAGAGAGAGCGTGAGCAGGTGAGGGGCAGAGAGAGAGGGATACAAAGAATCTGAAGCAGGCTCCAGGCTCTGAGCTGTCAGCACAGAGCCTGACTCAGGGATCGAACTCACAAACCATGAGATCACGACCTGAGCCAAAGTCAGAAGCTTAACCCATTGAGCCACCCAGGCGCCCCTATTTGGAAATTTATGCCAATTAATTTGCTAGTATCACAGAGATAATTATTTAGTCAATATAGTAAGTGAAACAATCATGTCTTTAATGCAATATAAATAAATTTTAACAAATTTAATCTTCTTTAATTTTTATTATTTTCTACACTATTTTTATTTCAACTAATATAATGGTTACCAGTGAGCCACGTAAGATTTTGGTAACACCCAGAATAAGTATCCTGAAAAAAGTATGAAAATAAACTATATATTTCCACATTTTTAATTTCAACTATATAATTTTTACTAGTGAGCTGCATAATATACTTTAATGATGTATTTCTGAAGAAAAGGAAGCACTATCAAAGTAAATTAGTAAACTATATATTTTTTATTTCAAAGCAGTAAAATGAAAAAAGTCTAACTTATACACTAATTCTAATGGTAGGCAGCTTTAATTTTATGCTAAATTTTAACTTAGGCAGTAAAAGCTGTGATCCATTCATCTTATCATACTCAGTTACTCCTCCCATCTAATTATATGATCATTAAATGTACTTTTTTATTATAGGATGCATCTGCATATTTTTTTAAATAAAATTACTTCCATTTTTCCCACAAGCATCTATTTTCTAATCAGAAGAGTTGATACTACATTGCTTTGCAGTAAATATTCAAAAATGTAAAAATGGTAATTATTGAATAGTTATGATCTGAAAATGTAATTGCTTCATTTGGAAAGCAGAATGGTTATTTTAAATTTAGAAAATAAGTGGATTAAAATGATGTTTTGTGTAATATTTAAATAATTATGCTTTTTGTTTTGAGTTTTAATATAACCTTTCTTTAATATTTTAAAAAATATACTTATATGCCTAAGCATAGTACACCATGAATTTTATGAAAAATATGACAAAAGAAAGTAAAATGGTCATTCCTTTGGGTAAATGTTACATAAAATTATCATGAGAAAAGTCTTAACACCATCAAATAAGACAAAATTATTGTGCCTTCAGACTGTTTTTAATAAAATGATTGGCAACATTCAAGTCACTTTTTTGTATCAAGAAGGAATAATTCTTTCCCACTAAAATAATTCATTCCCTCATCTTTGCTTTAAAAGTTGGGATGAAATTTACTTTGGTACCGTGTGTGTGTGTGTGTGTGTGTGTGTGTGTGTGTGTGTGTGTGTTTAAGAGTCCCATAGAGAGAAGTATAAATTCTGTCAGATTTTTTAACATCTTGACCTACAATGAAATGTTTGTTATTTCACAATAATGTAAATGCTGAGTCAGCTGAAGTTTCAAGGACTAATTATGTAAGAGCCAGATTAACCATAGATTTTTGTTCATTCATTCAGTAAATATTTACGGAGGTACTTTTAGGTGAATCTTTAATCTAGTTCAGTGCCCTTTATCAAAATACATATCCTTAGATCTGGCCTTTGGCAACCTCTTTAGCCTATCTCTTACCTGAACTCCAAGTTGCAGCCTGACTCATGGACCTGCAGTCCCCATGGTGGCCCATTTTATCACTTCCAGGTCTTTTGTAAATGCCAAAAATATTCTCCCTTTTCTTCCAAGTATTCTTGCCAGATCAATCTCATTCTTCCTTTAGTTAGATGTCACTTCCTCTAAAATGTCTATCCTGATTCTCCAAGACCAGGTTAGGTAGCCTACCCCTGTACTCCCAGAGTACCTTGTAAATGATCTCTATTTTAGCACTTACGAACATTATTTTAACTTTTTGTTTCCTTGATGTTTCTATCTACTCTACTGTAAGCTGGTAGCAGAGATTGTGTTATGTTCTTGTTTACCAATGCATCCACAGCACCTAACACAGGATCTAGCATACAATAGGTGTTTAGTAAATATTTGTTGAATGAGAAACTAATAGTATGTGAAAAATATTACATCTGTAAATATAATATGTCTGCTACATATATCTGCTAAATATCTAACTACATCTCTCTTTCTTTTAATTGTCATAAAAACACTTAACATGAGATCTACCCTCTTAATCAGTTTTTAAGTGTACCATACATTATTGTTGGCTGTAGGTACAATATTGTACCCTGACTACATCTTTAAATAACTCTCCCTATGAGTCTGAGTTGTCTGCTCTTTGAGGAAGAGCACTCAGTAATCAATTCTCAAAGCCCAAATGCAGGACAACCCTTTCCCTGACGTAGTAACCATACCAACCTGTTTTAATTTTCCCTAATTACCAAACAGTTTCTTGTCTTTAAGGTTGGTATACTTCCCCATATCAACCTATAACTTTAAACACACACACACACACACACACACACACACACACACGCACACACTTTGATACCTAACTGGATCTTTGTTTTTGGTGATGATTTTGCTACCTCCTTCTCTATGCCACTGATCCTTCCCTTCCAATATATTGACTTCTTTTTAAATCTTTGGTTTAATGAGAAACTATTATTTGGTATATTAAAACACTATCATATAATTTTTATTCAAATTTAAATGCATTTTTAGCTTGCCTATATTATGTCTTTCTCTTGCCTCTATAGACATGTGGTAAAGATTCAGTATGAATACCCATCAGGATGACTAATTAAAGCCAAACCAACTGAGCATTTAAAATATACGCTTGAAATAGAGGGGAGGTGCCAAGCTGATAACATCTTGATAACACTGGATAGTAAGATCCCATGGGCCTACATATTCATTGTTCCTAGTCAATTGACATTTATATCTATTATCACTTGAGTGAAACATGATTAATTATTTTATGATAATTTGGATCATTGTTTAAAATTAAGTTTGGAAGTGTTACGTCCTGGCCGTCTTCTTTTACCATTCCTTTAGAGGATTGGGAGCCACCCTGCTATTTAGGGAAGATGATTTCTCCTTCCAATTATTACATAATAAGCCTCATTGTTTTCTAAATAGGAGACTCCTTTTCACTGCTCTAAGAGTAATAATTTTATGCTGCAGACATCAAAGATGAGGATAAAAATGTCACATTGTGATTCTGTCTGCATGACACTCCACAATAATACAAAGTGAAAAATTCAAACAAAGAGAGCCTTTTGCTTTTTCCATGGTGTCAAAAGTCATGTTTCTCAGTTTTTCTTCTCTAAATTGGGCATTAAAATAAACATTTTTATATTATTTAGGAAGTTGTAATTATATCTTGAAATTTTATTCATAAAATCTTTCCCCCCAAACACTCTTTTTCATAAGGTCATTTTTTTCAACCAAGAAATAGGAATTATAGTTTCCACTTTTTAATTAAATCCTAGCTATTTTAGTTGGAGATGTATTGCTTTAATCCATATGTAATGTGTTTATCACTTAGGAAACATTAAAAATATGGGTTAGTAATTTTGTATAATGCCATAATTATATCTTTCATCAGGATAATTATGTAAAAGTAAATAAAGGTAGGGCTAAGATAATACCTAATTTAGGATGCCTTTCAAACATATAATGCTTATAATTAAAGATTTCAAATAGAAAGTAAGGGGCCTTAGTTTCCTTGCACATTAGCCTAATTTTCAAAATAAAACCATAAAAGTTAGTTAAATGGTTTCTTTGCTCACACACTTCCACATGGAATCACAACTGTCCACTTAGAAGCTTTTTGTAATAATAATAATAATAATAATAAAATAAATTGTTAATGTCTTTACACTAGAGAACAGAGCTTAAAAGGTGAATTTTGTAGCTCATCTAACATGCAAGACTGAGAGCAGAAATAATTTAACTGGCGTGTGCCATTGGAAAATATCTAAGATTTGCAATGGGAAGTATGCAATTATTTATTTCATATTACTTAAACCACTGCAAGAAAATATCATGCATTATCCGTCATTAAAAGTAAACATCATGCATTGTACATGATTTCATAGATTTAATACATTATAGATAATGGCTCACTAAATTGAGATACCAGATTTTCTGTCCTTATAAACAGGATATTTCCCCTTTTTTCCAGTTAGACTAAAAGGCACATAACAAACACCTAGCCTAGCGTCTAATAACCATCACTGATATATACACATTCAGATGCAGATAACTCAACATAGATGCCCCAAAAAACACATCCTCACAACAACCTTTCCAATGGCACATTGAGGTTTCCAGTGAATAATGGCTGCAGCATCTAAGGATAGAAAGCAACCACAAGACCTACTTGCAAAGTGACTGTGAAAAGCGCTCCTCTTCCCCTGACTCTGCTGCATACAGAATTCTGTGTACCTCTGAAGTGGTCATGCAACTTAAGGTTTAGCTTCAGACTGCTAAGACAGGTCAAATTCTAGGTCTGCTACAATATTACCATTCTCTCACTCCTACCAAGAACTTTGTTTTAAGCAAAGTGTTAACTTTGTCTTTTAGCTGCTTAGTATTCATTTTTGTTTCTCTGGTAGGGGCATAGGTGGAGGGTGAGGGGTGTGGGGTGGTAGGGTTGAGGCTGATGACTGTCACTCTTCAACCCTAATTTCTGATATGAATAGTAAGACCTCTAGATACCTCTGTAGCTCACTCCATAGCCTTCACCTGCCTACTCAACTAGACCCAGTTTTAAGTAAGTAATGGTGACGGAGCTGGCGTAAGTGTACCCTACAATCATCTCATTGTTGTTACATGAGTCAATAAAGGGCTTCTCTGTTGCAGAAATTTCTAAGACTACACAAGTTGTTTTGTTACACTAAAGTTGTATCAATTATAACTTTTAAAAATATATAAGCCATCATTTGGGACTTTGAAGTCTTGTTGTAAAGGGATTTTGTTATAAATGGTGTTTATTCTTACTGCGAAAATCTACATGTAATTTCTCAAAAATGACTTTTACTGAGCATATGTGAATTAGAAATGATAACTCAAACAGCCATTACATGCACAGTCTGTTTACTACACAACTCTAATAACATGTTCTCAAATGGCTTCCATATGAACTGATAATATTTTGTTAAGTATGGAAGACTAAAACCCAGAAATTAATAAAACTATCATGATATCACAGTAGTTTTTGATAAGATCTCAGTTGCCATGTTTTTGATGTATAAACTCTCATCCCATTATCAGTTATCATAACAAACTATGCTGCTTTAATTATCAAACCTTTATAGGTATAGATATGAATTATTTAAAAGAAAACACCTGAAAATATTTCTTTAAACATGCCAAATATGTTTGGAATTTCTAGTACATAATATAATGTGCTAATATTTACTTCTCGATTCTTTTGATTATGTATTCAGTAGCGCATCATTATTTAATGGAACTGGAGGATTTCTTAGAGATGCTATTAGGCTACAACTTATTATTTAAGAACTCCTTTGACCTAAGGGATGTAGTAAATGACCATAAAAACAAACCAAAGTGTGACATTTGGAGGTATCCAGCATGGTAATACTATTACAATTCTTCCCTCTCTCTACTGCATTGAAAAAGGTAAAGTCACTGTTACTGTGGCTTTTTTTTTCTATGTAAGTAAACAGTACAAGATCTGTGTAGAACCTCTTGAAACATTTATTTAATAGAGTATTTAATAGAATACCATTTAGTAAACCTTTTAGAACATTTTAAAGATTGTAGAACATTTTATTTAATAAAGGATTCACACCAGAGCATTGAAGATACATTCTTCACTTACTAAATAAAGGGAAAAAATTGCCTCTGAGTTGGTGTGTTAAATTGCTTGTATGCTCTTGGCATTTTAATAGGAAGACTAAGTGTGATGCTACCATTCATCACCATGTCTTCGGTTGACACATTTTCTTTAATAAAATATAGAATATGAGAAAACATGTATTTCTGTCTAATTTGAATAAAGTCTGTATTATGAGTATATTTGGAAAGCTATGCCAAAACACTTGATATGGAAAGTCTCATTTATAAGGCTGTTAATATGAGTTACCTTTTTAGCGTGACCTACCAAACATTTTTCTTCATTTTGCCATTTATGCATCTTAGGATTGGAAGTAAATGAAGCTAAAACATTCTTCCCTACAGCATTGGGGTTTTTACATAAGGCCTGTTTGAAAAATGCCAGGGCATGGTTTTTCTCTCAAACCCGAAGACACTCACAAAATTACACATGATTTATTCAGGAACAGGAATTCTGAAACAATTTTATTTTACATTTATGAACTGAGTTTACATTCTGTCCATATTACTAAAACAAAGCTGAATATTACCTCTTTATATATCAGTAACAATATCTTCATTAATTCAGGGTTCTGATACCCAATTTAAAAGAATAATTTAAAAAAAAGGACCTGGGATTGTAAAGTGTGCTAGGCGTATTTGTACATGATGTAACAGTAATGAAGTTTTGGAAATTACTGAGGCTAAACACTTGGTAATTGCTGCAACCCTCTTTTTCCCTTTGTTATTGCTTATTCTACAGAAAAGGCAGTTACTTATCCATCTGATTTCCTTAGCAAATAAATTCTTTGCAAGCAAGAGAAATCATCACTGTCAAATAGAAATGAAAAGGGAGGGCAGGAGAAGGAAGAGATTGTGACAGATTGAATGGATGGAGTTCTTGCCCCTGGGAGTCATGAAAAGGAACATGACATAGCAGTTAATACACTTAAACTTTTTTTTAAAATGTATATATTAAGCACATGCAATGTTAAAGTTATGACGTAGGCAGTGAGGGAAATGCAGACATTCCACATGGTTTGTGTTCTCACTTCACCTCTTAGGTACTTTTTTAAAAATTCAAATATTGAAATACAATATCATATTAGTTTGAGATCTCTTAGGTACTTATACTATAGAAGTAATACAAGAACCACCTCTCTGAAAACACTATATTCACATAATCTTTTTCAGGTGTTTAGAGTAAGATTTTTTTTCTCCTCCTTAATCACTAGTTACCCAACATCCGATCTGACAGAAAATCCTGCTGACTCTGCCTTTAAAATATATTCATAATGACACCAATTTTCACCACCACCAGTGCTACCATTCAGTCCAAGCCATCATCATGTTTTGCCTGGATCATTGAAATGGCCTGCTAAGTAGATACCTGCTTTTAATCCTGATCTCCTTCAGTTGTTCTCACACAGCAGCCAGAAGGACGATTCTTTTAAAACACAAGATACATCAGGGGCACCTGGGTGACTCGGTCAGTTAAGAGTACGACTTCGGCTCAAGTCATGATCTCATGGTTCCTGAGTTTGAGCCCCATGTCAGGCTCTGTGCTAACAGCTCAGAGCCTGGAGCCGGCTTCAGATTCTGTGTCTCCCTGTCTCTCTGCGCCTCCCCTACTCATGCTGTGTCTCTCTCTGTCTCTCAAAAATAAATAAATGTTAAAAATTAAAAAAAAAAAACATAAGATACATCATATCATTTCTCTGTCAAAACTTTCCGTCAAATCTCCATCTCACTCAGAAGTCCTTTGGTGGCCACCAAGACCTCACACCACCTGGCTGCCTTACTTCTCTGTTTTTATGTTTGATTCCTCTCCCCACAGTTGCTCTGATTCAGCCACACTTGGTGTTCCTTGCCATTCCTCCTTGCTATTCCTTGATCATGCCAAGCGTTAGGGCCTTTGCTGCCTGTTCCCTTTGCTTGAAATGTTCCTCTCTCAGATCTTTTCATAACTAACTTCCTCACCTTCAAATATTTGTTGAAATATCACCTTCCTAATGAAGCTGTTCTGACCATCCATTTCAAAGTAGCAGTTTACATACCCCCATTCTGCCATTCCTAGTTACTGCCATTCCTAGTGATCTGCCCTATATTTTCCATAGTGCTTACTACCTTTTAACAAGAATATCATTTTCCCATTTATTATGTTTGTTGATTTTCCATCTTCTTGTACTAGGAGGTGAGCTTCACAAAAACAAGGATTTTTCTCTGTTTTGTTTAGAACAGTCTGACACATGATAAAGTGTTCAAAAACCACTTTTAAGATGATAAATTTATCTCACTTTACCGCAGACTATCTCATTTTCCTCCCGTTCCCTATTTAAATTGGGTACAAGCAGGAATGTATTTGGGAACTAATATTAGTAGTAATAATAATAATGAAATCACTTGTTGCTGTGGCAGACACTATACCAAGCACATTACCTATATTGTGCCATTTAATCCCCACAACTAGTCGTCAAAGTCAGGAGGCATAGGTTAAGTCACTGGCCCACTGTCACATTTCAGGTGAATGGCTAAGCTCCAGTTCAACCCGTAACAGACTCCAAAGGCCAACTCTCTTTGTAGCTTTGAGTTATAGCCACCTTTAGTTTTATGCAATATTAATTTTCTTTTTTATGTTTATTAAACAACAGTGACTAAAAGAACTATACAGTTCCAACTGTGAAATTAACTGGCTACTGATTTGCTTAATACCATTCTGGGGGTTATTTATCCCTTCTTTTTAAGCAACTGTATATAAAGATAAATACTGGCATTTGAACTTTGTAATTTCAAATGATAGAAATACTATATTGCTTTTAGATTGAAGAGGGTATTCATGATATCTGCTATATTCTTGAAGAAAACTTGGAGAGAATGCAGGGGACTGAAATTATCATATAAGTGAGGCATTGAGTAACAGGAATTTGCCCAAAAACAGAGGAAACAGAAGAAGAGGTATAAAAAGTGAGGTAATATTAAGTGGCATGGTAGGGATCATATTCATGTTTTTTGTTTAAGTATTCTCTAAAATATTTTTTTAAATATAATTTAATGTCAAGTTAGCTAACGTATAGTGTATACAGTGTGCTTTGGTTTCGGGGTTAGATTCCCATGATTCATCACTTATAAACAACACCCAGTGCTCCTCCCAAGAAGTGCCCTCCTCAATGCCCATCACCCATTTTCCCCTCTCCCCCGCCCACCTCCCTCCCATCCACCCTCAGTTCGTATTTAAGGATCTCTTATGGGTTTGCCTCCCACTCTGTTTGAAACTATTTTTTCCCCTTCCCTTCCCCCATGGTCTTCTGTTAAGTTTCTCAAGTTCCACATATGAGTGAAAACATAGGATCTCTGTCTCTCTGACTGACTTATTTCACTTGTCGTAATACCCTCCAGTTCCATCCACGTTGTTGCAAATGACAGGATTTTATTCTTTCTCATTGCCAAGTAGTATTCCATTGTATGTAGAAACTACATCTTCTTTATCCATTCATCAGTTGATGGACATTTAGGCTCTTTCCATAATTTGGCTACTGTAGAAAATGCTGCTATATAAGCATTGGGGCACATGTGCCCCTATGAACCAGCACTCCTGTATCCTTAGGATAAATTCCTAGAAGTGCTATTGCTGGGTCATAGGGTAGTTCTATTTTTAATTTTTCGAGGAATCTCCATAAGAGTGGCTTCATAAGAGTGGCTTCATAAGTTTGCATTCCCACCAACAGTGCAAGAGGGTTCCCATTTCTCTACGTCCTCGCCAACATCTGATTCCTGAGTTGTTAATTTTAGCTACTCTGACTGGGTATCATTGAGATGGTATCTCAATGTGGTTTTGATTTGTATTTCCCTGATGATGAGTGATATGTCTTTTCATGTGTCTGTTTGCCATCTGGATGTCTTCTTTAGAAAAGTGTCTATTCATGTCTACTGCCCATTTCTTACTGGATTATTTGTTTTTCGGGTGTGGAGCTTGGTGAGTTCTTTATACATTTTGGATACTAGCCCTTTATATGATATGTCATTTGCAAATACCTTTCCCTATTCCATTGGGTCCCCTTTAGTTTTGTTGGTTGTTTCCTTTGCAGTGAAGAAGCTTTTTATCTTTATGAGGTCCCAATAGTTCATTTTTGCTTTTATTTCCCTTGCCTTCAGAGACGTGTCAAGTAAGAAGTTGCTGCAGTCGAGGTCAAAGAGGTTGTTGCCTGTTTTTTTCTCTAGGATTTTCATGGTTTCCTGTCTCACATTTAGGTCTTTCATCCATTAAAATATTTTTTTTAATCATGTGCCTCATCACATTTTTAATGTGATATATATTATATCACATATATAATAATGTGACATATAATATTTTTCATGTAAGTGTAAATAGTGACAAAGGATATAATTTCTGATGTATTAGATATATGCTTTAAATATGGTTTTATCAAAACCATGAAATAAGGATTTAGCTTAATTTATAGTAAAATTCATAATATAGCTTAATTGGCAATCATTGTCCGATCAGTGCGAAGAAAGTATGACTTCATTTTTTAATCCCAATGAACATGTTTCTAGGATAGTCTTCTCACTTTTGTTGCCATGTGTTTGTCCCCTGCTAATTATGAAACAAGGTGCAAGCCCCCATTAGTCTGTTGTTGTTCTGCAGTAATGGGTCTCTTCCTTAGGGGCCATGCACCACACTAAAATTCAGGGTGGGTGAAAGCTGTGCCTTCTCTCTGCCAAATTCAATCAAGTGGAAAAGGAGAAGCTGCAGACTACAGGCACATTTTCAAATAGGTCAATTTTAGGAGAGAATAACTGTGAAAATTGAAGATCTCAAAATTGAATTCCTTTAAAACTATCCATACTCACATACCCATTACAAAGTCTTTGTGAAGGGCAGGCATTTTACAGTTTTAAGACCTCTGCTTTGTATTATTTAATACACTAGGGGCGCCTGGGTGGCTCAGTCAGTTGAGCATCCACCTTAGGCTCAGGTCATGATCTCGCGGTTGACGAGTTTGAGCCCCGCGTCGAGCTCTGTGCTGACAGCTCAAAGCCTGAAGCCTGATTCGGATTCTGTCTCTCTCTCTCACCCCCTCCCCCACTCATGCTCTGTCTGTCTCAAAAATAAAATAAACATTAAAAAAATTATATTACTTAACACATTAAAGTTTAGAACATACTCTTTTTTTTTGCTGTGGCTTTATATATATATATATATATATATATATATATATATATTTTTTTTTTTTTTTTTTTTTTTTGCTGCGGGTTTATATATTATAAACAAGAATGGAATGGAATACTCAAAACTGATGCAAGACACTTTAAAAAAAAGTAATAGACTTTTTTTGGAGCAGTTTTAGGTTTACAGAAAATTTGAAAGTATAGAGTTCCCATATGACACCCATACTGCCCCCCCCCACTCCACTGACAGTTTCCCCTATCATTTCCATTTATCACTAAATAATATCCATTGTATAGATGTACCATTGTTTATCCATTCATACCTATTGAAAGATATTTTGATTGCTTCCAAGTTTTAACAATTATGAAAAAAAGATGCTATAAAAATTTGTGTGCAGGTTTTTGTGTGGCTGTTTTCAACTTATTTGAGTGAATACCAAGGAGTACAAATGCTGGATTGTATGGTAAAAAAAAAAAAAAAAAAAAAAAAGTTCAGTGTTGTAAGAAATTGCCCACTGCCTTCCAAAGTGGCCATACCATTTTTCATTTCCACCAGCAATGAATGGAGGTTCCTGTTGTTCAACATCCTTGCCAGAATTTCATGTTGTCAGTGTTTTGGATTTGAGCCATTCTAATAGGTGTGTAGTAGTATCTCATTGTTTTAATCTCTAGGGCTCTGATTACATATATTGTTGAGCATCTTTTTATATACTTATTACCCATCTGTATGTCTTCTTTGGTGAGGTGTCTGTTCAGATCTTTTGCTTTTTAATTAGAATGTATGCTTTCTTATTGTTGAATTTTAAGACTGTTTTCTAAATTTTTGACACCACTCCTTTACCAGACAGGTGTTTTACAAAGATTTTCTCCCAGTCTGTGGCTTGTCTTTATTCTCTTAACAGTATCTTTCACAGAACAGAAGTTCTGAATTTCAGTGAAATCCAACTTATCATTTTTTTCTTTCATGGGCCATGCTTTTGATGCTATATTTAATAACTCATTGTCAAACCCAAGTTCACCTAAACTTTCTCCTATATTATCTTCTAGGATTTTATCGCTTTGTGTTTCAGGTCTGTTATTCATTTTGAATTACTTTTTGTGAAAGGTAAAATGCCCATGTGGATGTCAACTTGTTTCAGTACCATTTTTTGGGAAGACTATCCTTTCTCCATTAAATTGCCTTTGCCCTCCTGTCAAAGATCAGTTGACTACATTTGTGTGGGTCTATTTCTAGGCTCTCTCTATATACTGTTCTATTTATCTACTTGTCTTTTCTTTCACCAATACCACACTATCTTCTTTAGTATACCTATATAGTAAGTCTTGAAGTAAGGTAGTTTGCTAGAGCTACCTAACATACTACAGAATGGGTAGCTTAAACAACAGAAATTTTATTTTCTCACAGTTCTGGAGGTGAGAAATCCAACATCAAGGGATCAGCAGAGATGGTTTCTTCTAAGGCTCTCTCCTTAGCTTGTAGTTTGCTATTTTCTCCCTGTGTCATTGCATGGTCTTCATTCTCTGTGTGTCTGTGTCCAAATTTCTTCTTGTAAGGGTACCAATCAGATTGGATTAGAGCTCACCCTGAAGGATCATTTTAACTTAGTTACTTCTCTAAAGACCTTAACTCCAAATACAGTTATATTTTGAGGTACTGGGGGTTAGATCTTTAACATATGAATTTGGAGGGAATACAGTTCAGCCCATAATGGGTGGTATCATTCTTCCAACTTTGTTCTTCTTCAATATTGTATTGGCTATTCTAGGGCTATTCTAGGCCTTTTGTGTTTCCCTGTAAACTTTTTATCATTTGGTCTATATCCACAAAATAACTTGCTGAGATTTTTAGTGGGATTGCATTGAATCTTTAAATCAAGTTGAAAGAACTGAAATCTTGATGATATTGAATCTTTCTGTACGTAGGACTGGGAACCCCTTGGATTTTTATAATCTCAAAACTTGTCCACACTGAGCTTCTAGCAATTTGTCATTTACAATTTAGTTGTGTGTGTATTTGTTTGCTTGTTTGTTTGTTTCTCTATTCCTGGTTCCTGTGGAGATTTTTATCCTCAGGCTTCTACTCTAGTAAGTTGTGATTCTCTGTATCTGCCTATCATTTCTACAATTTTCTGGGCAGCAGCTTGCCCTGTGACCTCACTACTCTGATAGGTCTAAGAAGAGTTGTTGGTGTTCAGCTTGTTCAGGTTTTTTCTTGCGTTGGGTTAAGAATAAGGACTTCCTAGCTCCTTATATTCAAGAACAAAAAAGAAGTCTCTAAGGTACTTTTTATTCTTGCAACAACATCGTTAACCAAATTAAGCATTTACTGGTTCCCTATTCTTCAGAAGTAACTGTGTTAGGTGTATTATGTCTTGAAACTGGCCAGAATCCTATTTTGCCAAAATTATATTTATGAAAATATTTCTATATTTGCATCTTAAATTTTTAAAATGTATATATCCTATAGCATTGGTTTTCAAAATGGTATGGCCCTTGTGGTAGTAAGAGGTGCCTCTGGAATTGTTGATTTGGGTTGTGGGTGACAGTGAAGCAAAGAGCAAGAGAAAGACTAAGCTGAGTATACTCATCCCAGCATGAACTTGAGCATCTCTGTCTCATATATTTTACTTGAAGTAAGAGTTGAACAACTAAAATATATTTAAATCCACTGCTCTTGAGTGTTAAATGAATGCTCTCCTAATGTTCCTCTCCTAATGTATTCTTCCATACACTGCAGAATAGATGAAACTATCTTATAAAAACCTTTACAGGGGAGCCTGGGTGGCTTAGTCAGTTAAGCATCCAAATCAATTTCTACTCAGAGCATGATCTCACGGTTTGTTGTTTCAAGACCCATGTCAGGCTCTGTGCTGGCAATGCAGAGCCTGCTTGGAATTCCTTCTCTCTCTGCTGCCCATCACCACCATCCACCCCGGCCATGCTCTCTCTCTCTCTCTCATTTTCTCTCAAAATAAATAAATAAACATTTTTTTTAAAGGGGTCTTAAAATAAAACCATCTTTACAGAGTTTAGTAACAAAACTGTTAAGGAAAAACTCTGAGGTAGACTCATTTAATGCTAAGTGATAATGTTGGACTGAATGAATCCCTCTTTGTTAGGGATTGCAAGTACTCAGTTAAAAATATAATTAGTTTATCCTGAGGAGCTCAAAACTTCACAAATTGAATATTTGTGAGGTATTAATTAACTGATGTATCAAAAAATACACAGCATGGGCATACCTTTATTAACCTGTGGTTAAATTTTCTTGATGGAACCTATAGATAGCAGTGCATCCTGGCTCATTACTAACACTGGGAATTAACCAGCTTAGTGACTTGTATTTTTTTTAACGTTTATTTATTTTTTTTTTAAATTTTTTTTTTTTCAACGTTTATTTATTTTTGGGACAGAGAGAGACAGAGCATGAACGGGGGAGGGGCAGAGAGAGAGGGAGACACAGAATCGGAAACAGGCTCCAGGCTCTGAGCCATCAGCCCAGAGCCCGACGCGGGGCTCGAACTCCCGGACCGTGAGATCGTGACCTGGCTGAAGTCGGACGCTCAACCGACTGCGCCACCCAGGCGCCCCTAACGTTTATTTATTTTTGAGACAGAGAGAGACAAAGCATGAACGGGGGAGAGTCAGAGAGACGGAGACAGAATCTGAAACAGGCTCCAGGCTCTGAGCTGTCAGCACAGAGCCCGATGCGGAGCTCGAACTCACAGACTGCGAGATCATGACCTGAGCCGACTTCAGCCGCTTAACCGACTGAGCCACCCAGGCGCCCCAGTGACTTATATTTTTATAAAAATTCAGACTCACATATTTACTTTGGGGTGTTTTGTTTTGTTTTTAATTTGACTTTGTATTCTAGGGCAATTAGGGACAGGGTAGAATAAGATTGCAGACTTTTCTCCTCCTGGAACATATATCCAAACAGAAGAAAGAAGTATTTTTTATTCATCCAGCAACGATACATAATTATGCTTGGTTCTACACTGTGAAGAGGTGTCTGTAGGGCAACACAAGCTTTACATCATTCATATCATATAGAATGGTTTGTAAACATGAGTACTGTACTGTACTTAGTTTAAAGCAGTTCAGAAAAATATTTAGAACCCTGCTGTGTATAAAGCAAATAAGTAAAACATTATTCTTGCACGAGAAAAGTGAACACAGTAGTAGAAGAGATTAGCCAAACATGCAAAAATCAATACAAGACAAAATAAGTGTAAAAACAAGCATAAAACGCAGTGGGGCTCATAGATGATAGAGATGCTACATCTGTTTGAAAGCAAATGAGAAAATTGAAAGGGAAGCTAACATGTGTGAGCAATCTGGAAGAACCTGGAGAGAAGATGAAGATATGTCAGTTAGGAAATGGTTCAAGTGCATGTAAAAGTAAACGTCATTGGGGGCGCCTGGGTGGCGCAGTTGGTTGGGCGTCCGACTTCAGCCAGGTCACGATCTCGCGGTCCGTGGGTTCGAGCCCCGCGTCGGGCTCTGGGCTGATGGCTCAGAGCCTGGAGCCTGTTTCTGATTCTGTGTCTCCCTCTCTCTCTGCCCCTCCCCCGTTCATGCTCTGTCTCTCTCTCTCCCAGAAATAAATAAACGTAAAAAAAAAAAAAAAAAAAAAAGTAAACGTCATTGATAGTAGCTTTGATAAATAGGGCTTTATATTTGAAACAGAACAAGAAATCTGAAGGTAAGCAGCTACTGGTATTGATTCAGTGGTTCTAGAATGTCAAGGTCACATTTCCATAATTTTGAGACTTTCCCTCATACTTGCCTCATGATCACAAGATCGTGGCTGCAGCTCCAAATACCAGTCTACAAGCCAGCAGGAAGAATGGATTGAGGGAGGGGGAAAAGGAAAATTTTCCAGATATTCCTCTGTAGAATTCTGTTACAACTCATTGGCCAGAACTTTGCAAACTGCCACCCAAACTACAGGGAGGCCAGGAAGGGTGAGCATTTTTAGCCAGTTAAACTGCCCCTCTCCAAACAATATCAGGAAATGTTGAGATAAAAGAATAGCAGGAGCAAATCATGTGTTTCTTGGAGGTAAAGCGATATAGTAGAAGTTCAAGATAAAAACAGTAGGCTTGGGCTATATCCCACAGAGCCTTTGATGCCAAGCTGAGGCATTTACAATTAACCTAATAGGCAGTGGGAAACTATTAAATGTTTCTGAGCAGGGATGCCTGGGTGGGTCTGTCAGTTTTATGCCTGACTCTTGATTTCGGCTCCGGTCATGGGATCAAGCCCTGCACCAGACTGTGGACTGGGCATGGATCCTGCTTAAGATTCTTCTCTCCCTCTGCCCATCCCCCACTCGGGTGCATGTGCTTGCATGTTCTCTCTATCTCTCTTTCAAATTAAAAAAAATAAAAATAAAAATAAATAAAAAAGGTTCTTGAGCAGAGCAATGATGCCATGGGTGCTGACCCATCATCACAATTTAATTTTCTAAATAAAATTATTTTAAATGTATTTCATAAAGGAGTTTATAATAGATGAATATTTAAATTGTACTATAATGATCACACTCAGATATAAATTAATCCTGTTAAGACAATTCTGTAAGGTAGGTCAGAATTCATTAACAGAACATTGTTCTGTTAATGTTTTCACTGTGGCACCAGAATGTTGATTCTGTAAGCTCCACTCATTCTAGGTATCTATATATATATTTTTTTAATGTTTTAAAAAAAATTTAATGTTTATTCATTTTTGAGACACAGACTCAGAACATTAGCAGGGGAGGGGCAGAGAGCAAGAGGGAGACAGAATCCAAAGTAGATCCCAGGCTCTGAGCTGTCAGCACAGAGCCGAACACAGGGCTCGAACTCACAAGCCATGAGATCATGACCTGAGCCAAAGTTGGACGCTTAACCAACTGACCCACCCAGGCACCCCAAAAATCTTGAATTTAGTATTTTCTAAAAGATTTCAGAGTGGGAACACCTGGCTGGTTCAGTTGGTAGAGCACATTACTAGAAATGTTTCCCTTTTCTCCTTTGTTAGGAACTAATGCTCCCCATCTAGAGAGACCATATAATTTATTGTCTTTATTAAATTAAAGAAGTATTGGGGTGTCTGGGTGGCTCAGTCGGTTGAGTATCTGACTTCAGCTCAGGTCATAATCTCATGGTTCATGGGTTCAAGGCCCACATTGGGCTCACTGCTGTCAGCGCAGAGCCTGCTTCAGATTCTCTGTCCCCTCTTTCTCGGCCCTTCCCCTGCTTGCACACTCTTTCTCAAAAATAAATAAAACATTTTTTTAAATGAATTAATTAAGGAAGTATTAACAATTAGGCCAAGACAATAGGAGTAAACCAGGGATTGCCAATGCGGCTAAGGGAGTAGTTTTGATGCAATCTGAAGGCTCCTCTGGGCTGCCATATTGTTCTTGCCCCAGGTGGTCAGCTCTGTGAGAGGATGTCTGTGTCTCTGCTGAGGGCTGAATAAACTAATCCAGCTTTGCTTGTCAACCCCAGGAATAGCCACATTTGCTGTGGCTTTCTGCCTTGTCCACCAGCAGTGCTCTCTATCATTGGTCTCCCTGGTGGCACATTCTCCCTTGTGGGATCAGTGTTCTTTGGCTCAAAGCTGTATTTTCTCTTCATGTTGTGGTCCTGAAGAAGGAGGGGTGAGAGAAACTTTTTAATTCTCTTTTTGTGGGAAAAGTCATTTCCAGCTTGAATTGGGAGCTAAAAACGAATCTCAAATTTACATAGCACTGTAATCTTTACAGAATGACACCAATAAAGATCTCCCAGGAAACATTAGCTCAGAACATTCTTGTTGAATCATACAATGCCCAGGGTTATACTATTTTATTTTTTTAAATGTACAGATAAACTATTAGGTTATTACACTAAAGTATCTCATTCCTGTATAGTATTTTGTGCTCTTATCCTTATTTATATATCTTTTCCCCCCCACATATCTTTTAAATTATTTCTTCTCTTTGGTTTCCACTAAACTCTACCAGTTCTTTTATAGCCTCTCTGATTTTTTTTAGTCTCTCTGAGTGTTCTTTCTCCTTTTATCCCCCAAAGATGATAATGATAGTTTAGAAAATGTTAATCCTGACGATAGCCAAGACTTCATGAGTATTTACAGTGTGCTGGGAACTGCACAAATTACATATACCAACTCACTGAATTCTGAACAATAACCTTATATGATTGTTATATCATTCCTGTCTTTCAAATGTGAAGCGCAGAGAGGTTAAATAACTTACTTAATGTCACAAAGCTAACAAATAATGGAGCCAGGTTTATAATCTGGATGGAGTAACTCTAACTGCCTATGTTTCTAACCTCTAACCCATTGTCCCTGATCTCTAGGAGCTTCTCTTACTGAGTCCCTCTTGCATTCTCCATCCTACTCGATTCCAGGACCAATTCTAGCAGATGTTTAAGAAACCCAATCTTAGTTGTTTTCACTGGTATAGCATAAGGCTTTGGGTAGCCTAGTGGCACCAGCTAAAGTCCTACAGGTCTGGTAATCTCTGTGACCCAGCAATGTAGGCTTCAGCATGTCTTGTCCAACGATGCAACAGTTCCAACAAGTTGAATATCTAAGAAATATGGTAAATGAAGAGCTGACAGTACTGTACTTGGTGGTGTTTGCCAAGACATGAAAGATGAAAGGGAAGGAAGAATCACTGATTATTCTGAAGAGTGTAAAATTAGTGGTCCATTAGTAAGAATCTTAAGTGCTTGTTTATAAACTTATCCTCCCTGCTAGCTACTAGAGTTAGAAGGATGCAGAAGCAGAAAGTCTGGTAACTCCACCTTGATCATGCCTCTTCTCCTTCCAGGATCGTCTCTTTCATTGTTTCTGCTGAGATCCTACATACATATTCAGAAATGACACCTCTCCCTCTCTCTGTGTTTTCTGTTCATTACTTGTTTGTAAAGTTAGCAGTTTGGTATTTATGTTCAGTTCTCTGTACATTTTGTACAATACTATATTAGCTTGATTTGATTAAATCATAAGAGTTCCTTACCATATGTCAGGCTATAAATAGGATATAAATATATATTAACACAACCCCTGCCCATGAAGAGCTTATAGTCTAGTAAAGAAAACTGACATAAAATAGAGATGGATTGGTACAAAAATAGAGTTAGGTATGAAATGCTATGCAAAGACTAATAATGCAGTAATTAATTCTGGTAGTTGTTAAACCAAGTTCAGGGAAAGCTACAGAAAGAACATATTTGAGTTGTATAGTGAAAGTCATTTGGATTATAAAATATTTATAGTCATTCAGGAATTACATGTTCTATACCTTTGTTTCATCCATAGTGCCAAAAAAAAAACAAAAAACAAAAACAAAAAACTACTTCACTGAATGAATATATTTGGTACTAAGCAAATATTTATGTAAATAAATATTTATTTATATTTCTTTATTTTCCCTCTTTTCCCACCAAAGCCCAAACTCATTGGAATACTTCTTGTATCTTTATGTTCTGTTTAATTTAACATAACATTGGCCATGTAATTCATTTTTAGAACAGCTTATTTTACACACAAATGTGTAGTTTCTTTTTTTTTTAATTTTTTTTAACGTTTATTTATTTTTGAGACAGAGAGAGAGCATGAACAGGGGAGGGTCAGAGAGAGAGAGACACAGAATCTGAAACAGGCTTCAGGCTCTGAGCTGTCAGCACAGAGCCCAACGCGGGGCTCGAACTCATGGACCGCGAGATCCTGACCTGAGCCGAAGTCGGCCGCCCAACCGACTGAGCCACCCAGGCGCTCCTGTGTAGTTTCTTTCTATGCCATATCTTGTAAATAAGCATTGAGGTGTTTGCTTTTATGGTGTCTTGTGTAAGCATGATAAAACTGGAAAGCTCAGAGGGTTTGTTGTTGTTGTTTTGCTTGCATACAGCTTATGGAAAGCTTTCAAGTTTATTATTTTTCTGTAACAAGTCAAAATATATGAGGTTTCAAGTTGTTAAAAATATAGCTTAAAGGCCATGTTAAACTACTATAGTGTTCAAGTTACAAAGTACAAATAGTAAAATGAATTTTACTCCAGGATGGAATAAAATAAACACAAGATCTCCTAAATTTCATGAAATACCAGTGACGTTTACTTTAGTGAATATTTAAACACCCATCATCATTTTTGCATGTTCCAAGGCCAAGGACATTTTAAGATTAAAGTTTTAAATGAATTAAAATTATCTTAAAGTATTTTAAAATTATTTACCAAACATCTAATTGAGAATCTGCTGTATGGGAGGCACTGGAGATACAAAAATGAACACATTATTTCTATTTTAAAGAGCTCAATTTAATATTTAAAGGGATTTGTCCAGTCTGTATTATGGAGTAAGTTCAATTGCCAAGATAGAAGTTTCAAATTGATTAAAGTAGAAAACACCTCTACTTAAGGACTTTTAACTCAATTCATTTTATAAGCATGGTAGCTTGCTCTTACTAGATACTAGGTAAATGTTTATTAAATGAATGAACAATAAGAATCATAGGATTTAATGTTAAGAATGAGACCTTAGTAGGTGAGTTTTTTTAACCCTTTGATATCAACATGGTTTTGGTTATCATAGGGATAGTCAGAATTTAATGAATGAGGCTGGATTCTCTGACATTCAGTAGTGCTCTGGACATTCCCACCCAATGAATAATTGTCACATCCTGCACAACTTTGAATGTCTGACTAAATCTACTACAAATATAAATTGGTGTGTCACTTTCTTCAGAAGTGCTGTATATATTCAGTGCAATTCTTATCAAAATTCCAGCAGAACTTTTTGTGGAAATTCTTAAGAAAATGCAAAGGACCAAGAAGGCAACCTTCACACATAACAAATGTAGAGTACTTACACTTCCAGATATCAAGACTTACAGTATTGACACAAGTGTAAATCAATAAGCAAATGTGACAGAAAAGACTTCAGAAACAACCAACACATAAGTGATCACTTGTTTTATGATGAAAGTAACATTGTAGTACAGATGGGACAGGATGGGCTTCTCAATGAATAGTACTCAGTTAATGAAAAAAACCCTAATCTTGACTCCTCTTTCACACCATTAACAAAATTCATTTCCAGATGTATTGTAGTCTACATGTGAAGCACAAAACAAAGTTTTAGAAACAAACACAAGAAACTTATCTTCATGAGTAGTGTCTAGAATGGGGTGTAGGGAACTTCTGGGATGCTGTTATTAGTCCTGATTTTGGTCTTACTAAGAAATTATAAAATGAGATTTATACACACACAAGCATAAATTGGTACTTTAAGACATAATACTGAAAAGTTGTTTTAATTATGCAAAAAGGACGTTTGCTCACCTTGTCCATTTTTTTTTGTGCCACATATTTTTTTATTACATGGTTGAAATGGGTTTCAATGCAATATGCTCTATTCATGAATAGTGAAATGAATTGCAAATTTTTAACAGAAGAGTTAGAATTTAATAGATTTGGATTCAAACTTTAATAAATTAGTAGAAACATGAAATGCAGGAACTTTAATGAATTTCATTAATAAAGTTTATTTTTTAAACATACTATTTCTTCTTTATATATTTTTAAATGATTTTAGCACATTAATACATTTGTGGCATGAAAATTATTAGAACTGTCTTTTCAAGGGGTTACTGTACAACTTCCTATGGTCTCTCATAATACAGTTTCTTTTCTAATCCCACCTCTAGACTCCACTTATCAAAGCCCACTTGTGAAAACATATATAGATTTTATATTTTAGTAGTCCATAATTTATCTTGTTCTGTTACCCTAATTCAGTTCAGACTATTAGCCACTTTCTATTATCAATCTGGTCTGTTATTATTTACCCTAATGCTAATTTTTATTCTGGATTCTACCTGTACCATACTTCTGATCTTTCACATTCCTTAGGTTTTTTTGGTATGGAATGGCTTCTAATCTTAATTATCTTAAATGCACACATATTTACTATAATTAGATGCATGCAACTATTGCATCAAGACTTCACTTTCAACATGGATAAGGAAAGGAATCCTCCTCCTCCCAAGAGAGAGCCAGATCATAATGTTATTTCCAGAAAGAATGATTTTGGATTCTTTCCCATGGATAATGGGGAGCCATTTAAATATTTTATGCAAGGAATACCAATCAGACTTGTTTTAGAAATATCACTTGGCGACAGTATGAAAAAATAAATCAGGGTGGATGGCAAGACTGGAGCCAGAGAGTCCAGGTAGGAAAATGTTGTAAGAGTCCAGGTCATTATCACCATCATCATCATCATCATCTTGACCCAAAGAAAAGAACTGCGCAGAAATGAAGTTGGATCAACTGAACTTAGTCACTTGGTGAGGGAGGAAGAGTTTAAGGTGGCTTGCAAATTTCTGATTTGAATGACTTGATGAGATAAATGTCTTTCTCTAAAACAAGGACCATAGGAAAAGGTCCAATGTGTGACATGCAGGTGACAGTAACCTATGGACATTTGAATGTGTGAATTTGTTCAGAGGAGATACATGGGCTAGAGATACAGATCTGGAAGTCATTGCTATATAGCTGGTAGTTGAAGTCTGTAGGGTAAGAAAGATTAGAAAACATCTTTAGAGTCAGAAGAGGGGAATGCAAAAGAATCCTGAAGAGTGGTCTCATGGAAATTGAGGGAGGAGAGAATTTTGAGGAGAGAATAAGGAATCATGCTATATGCCTTGAGCAATGAATAGAAAGTCAATTAAGTCATGGATAGAGATGCCTATTATATTTGGCAAAATAAGAATCATGGGTGACCATTGACAAAGTTTTAAGTATATGTATGAGGTACAAAACCTTGATTACGTGCAGTTGGTTAAACACTGAATGGATTTTGCAGTTTTGTTTGTTTGTTTGTTTTAAGTGAATGAGAGATGAAGAAATAGAGACAGCAGGTATCAGCTCTGTTCCAGGTTCTCGAATAAGAAAGACAGGAGAAAAAATTAAAGCCAGGGAAAGATGCAAGATGGAGAGGTTTTCAATTCTTTTTGTTTTTTTCCACTTGTTCCTGGGTTAAAATGTTGCTTTTTTTTTTGCATTTTCATGAGTTACTGTTAAACTTTATGTTTTTCTATGATTAATCATTCTACAATACTTATGTTAGTGGCATAAGTTTTAAAGAATCAGGGTTGACCCAAACCAAATTAAGTATAAATACTAAATTATGTGATTTCCATGAATGCACAGGATTAAGAAATATTTATGACAGAAATATGTAAAATCATGATTGAATAAAAGGAAGAAGTTGACAGCGTGTTGGATAAATGTGAGATATCTTACAAATGATTTTTAAATGAGGCCATCTGTTAAAGCTTGCTGATGCTCTCAGTCTGGAGCAAGAGGTTATTTATGTTTTCACGCAAATCAGGCTTTAACCAAAATACTTTGGAAAAAACAGATGCCTTATAGAAATTCATTATTCCTAAAATAATTACAACCCTCTAAATGTTAACATCTCTTCCTACAAAGAATGGTATTATGCTAATACTGTTTATATATATGAATGTGAAATTATTGTATCACCACTGTAGTGCAATGCGATGGTTTCTCCCTACCCCCACCTCAAACCTCCCCCAGGAGATACATGCCTGGAGATACATGCCTGCTTACCAAGACCAATTTTCTACGTATTTAGCCAAAAATAATTGACCTTTGAAAGTCATAACCCACGTAGTTGTGTTTGAACTAAAATCTAAAGACAAACCCAATCTTTCAGGCATTCTCTCCTTCCAGTCTCTTGGTCTTTTTTTGACACCCCCCCCCACCACCACCACCACAGTAAGTCTTAACAGATAGATTGAAGTAAAAGAAATTTCATAATAGAATATAGTCATTTTTTTCATGTTTCATTCATGTTGAAGATGAAGAATTAGTAATATTTTGCTAGAAATTGAAATTCCAGTGTCAATGCTATTTTACTAATATGCATATTCACTCCCTTGTAAAGAGTAAACAGTATGTGCAGAAATGCCTAGAGACAGACATTATGAGAGTCCCTAACTTCTACATTCATGTTAGATTAATTTAAATCTACATAAAAAGAGATCAAATCTATGAGGGATGGAGGGGAAAAAATGAAGAGACTTCTTATTTGCAGCTCTTATTATTACTGGGAGAGCAAGAAATTAGATACAGAATAATATGTTTGGTTTCTTTAATTTATGGCATTTCGTTAACGTTGTCCCTGCATGAAATGCTGAACCAAATTCCTAAGGGATATGAAGACCTTGCTCAGGGTTCACCTCAGTATTTTGAGAAGCTTTTGAGCATAAATTCTTTATTTAGAACACTAATACAAGTATTGTTAATTGTTGTCTTCTTGTCCTCTGAGAATGCTTCTAGCTTCAATAGGTTCTTATTCACTTGAAAATAGCAGCTTACCCACTTCTATTTTATATCTTATTTCTCCCTCCTAAATGCTCTTTGGGTGAAAACGTTTGTCAGAATAGAGGATGGAAGAAGGAGGGGAGAATTACACATGCAAAAGCCCCTGCCAAGCTCCTTGCTCACGATAAGCAGTCTACACCCACTAATGTCACATCTCATGTTCTACGTTCTCTATAAAGTAGTATACCATAGTGATCCAAAGTGAGGCTTTGTAGTCCAATGGCCTAAATTTGAGTAGTGGACCCACCACTTGCAGGTTGGAACCCGTGTGAGCATGGCCAAGAACTTCTCTCGGTCTCAGTCTCCCTCATCTGTTAAACAGAGATAATAACAGCACCTTCCGTACGGCACAGTTGTGAGGATTAAATAAGTTAATATATTCCAAAGGCTTGATTGGCACCAAGGGTTATATTGTAGTGGTGGTTTCTCTCACAAAGAAGCATTGCTCTGCTCCCGGAAACCAGAAGTGTTTGCTAGGAAGCAGAATTTCTGGTCTCCACAGTTCTTTATATACTTGCTGTGAGATGGCAGTAAAATATTGCTCTTCTCATAAAGGGAGGAAAAGAAAATCCCATGTGCTTTCACAAGTGTTATCTCATTTAATCGTGAGAATAATTCTTGCAAGATAGATTAAACAGTTTTTACGTGTGAGAGACCTGAAGCCTTACACAGATCAAATGGCTACTGGATAACAAAGTCAAGATTTAGAGGCTAAAACGCCAACATGGGAGGCATAGCTGTCTTCCTCCCTCTCTAGATGTGCAAATTAAGAGACCTCACCAGTCTAATCCATCTGCCTCTTCTCCCTTCAAGAGGCAGCACATGTGGTAGACGCTCAAATGATGCCTGCTTGTTGACCGGATACTTTTTTTCCTAAAAGGAAAATACACCTTTCGCATCTTTAATATTGCAGTGGTTTGTTTGTACTAAAGTATGAGCTTCTATGACTGCAGAAAAGGAAAATAGAACTTCATATATGAGACAGTTATCCCACTTCAACCTACATCCCGGTCTCCTAAATAGATTACAAAGTATGAGTTAGTGAGAAAGCATAACTCTAGTAGCTTCCTATCCTCATTTTATTTTGATCTTTTTTATTTCTTAAAAAAAAAAATGGCCCTGGAGGGATGCCTGGGTGGCTCAGTCGGTTAAGCATCTGATTTTTGATTTTGGCTCAGGTCATGATCTCACGGTTCATGAGTTTGAGCCTCAGGTGGGTTCTGCACTGACAGTGTGGAGCTTACTTGGGATTCTCTCTCCCTCTCTCTCTCTGCCCCTCCCCCACTTGTGCATGTGCATGCTCTTTCTGTCTCTTTCTCTCTCTCTCTCTCAAAATAAATAAACTTAAAAAAAAAAAAAGAAAAGAAAATGGCCCTGGAATTCTTGCCTTTGGCCAAGAACAAAATTCTTATCTGTTAATAAGTTTGTTTGAAAATAGGAACACCAAGGCTCCTGGGTGTCTCAGTCAGTCAGGTCATGATCTCACAGTTTGTGAGTTTGAGCCCCAAGTCAGGCTCTGTGCTGACAGCTCAGAGCCTGGAGCCTGCTTTGGATTCCGTGTCTCCCTCTCTGTCTGTCCCTCCCCTGCTCACAGTCTGTGTCTGTCTCTCTCAAAAATGAACTTCAAAAAAAATAAAATGAAAATGAAAGTAGGAAAACCATATGAATAATTATTTTCCACCTAAGATAATAATAAAGATAATAATGTTTCCATGTATAAGGTACTTGGATCATTGGGGACTTTAGAGAAAAAATCAAATTTCAAAATAAAGTTATCTTTAACGCATCTTTTTCAAACTGACACAGCCATGAGAACACTATTGCTATTTTGCTCTGCTAAATCATGTTTTTGCATTTAAACCCTTTCATGCTTATCCTGCTGATATGAATCACCATTCCATCCATCCTTTTAACCATATTTATGTCTCTATTCACTGTGCTTTTAGGTATATATTCATCACCTGTGTTTATATATTTATTTTGCTTTCCTCACGGCACAGAGCAGAAGACTGTCTCGCTAACCAGTTGTGTAATATAGTTATGTAACTTTGGGAAAGTTACCTGACCTCACTGTTCCTCACCTTTTAGTCTTTATGATGTGTCAGCCACTGTGCCAGTTGCTCTGTTTCATTTATTGTCATGTAAATGTAAGGAGAAGCCTAAAAGCCTAAGTAACTTTAGCAATGTTACATGACTGTAAGTAGCAGAGCCCGAATTCAAGTACACTTTTGTTTCAAATACACCTTTGCTGTGGACTACTCAAGCAGACTCCCTCCTGTGACCACACTGCCTCTCAAGCATTAACTTAGTGCAGGTTTCCCCTACTGCTCACCCTCCATGCACACCCCTGTGGTGTCCCCAGCACACTGCTCTTACAGATGAGAATATGCGATGTCCCACTAAATGGTTGTCATCATTTTTTTCCACCCCAGCACACCCGAGGAATATGACACACTTGCACTAGTGGCTTAATATGGCTTCTCAAAAGATGAGTTTCCGGTCTGGGTGATAAGGAGCAGGTATAGCTTGAAGAATCCTCTCTCTTGGATGAGACCTAAATATGTACTAAGATTCAACAATCCAGAGTGTCTGCAAGACACTACCCCAATCTGCACAACAACTTTGAAGTTAGGTCTCTTTCTATCATTTTACTGATTAAGGTGCTGAGAAGCAGAGAGGTTAAGTACTTTTACTGGCTTATTGCCTGATATGTGCAGAGATGAACCACATCGTCGGTACTGGGCTGGTAAACTCCAATTTGGAAGGACACCTGGTTGAAAATTTCAGGACATAAATTACTACTTCTGCCCCCATTCTCACTTCTTTTCAAGTGTCAGTTTCCTCACAGGCTTCTAAACAAATACCCTGTTGACTTCTAGTTCTTTGCACCAGTAGATGCTTAAGAAATATTATCTGGCAGGCTGTCCTAAAAAAGGGAACACTTGAAACAACTAAATCTATTGGCAAGAATGTGCAGTATAGCACTTAAGAGTGCAGACTCTGGAGTCCACCAGACAGACCTGTCCCACCACTTACGAGTTACGTTAATGTAGGCAAGTGATTTCACCTTTTTCCTTGACTGTAAAATTGGGACAATAACAGTCTTAGCACCATGAGGTTAAACCGAGAAAATACTGTGAAGTACGTGGTACACATAGTAAATATTAGTCACGTAGTAAATATTAGTCATTACTAGTAATAGTTACGGAGCTAATTGCCTCGTGCGCTTTCTTATTGGAAACCTTTTTCATGTAATTTTGCGACTCTTTTCTCAAATCTTCGTTTTCAGGCAGACACTTTGGAAATTATTTTAATCCTTTCAAATACCAGAATACCATTTCGGATCTCCCCAGATTTCCCACATTAAGACTTACGAAGTCTTGACATTAAAGAGCAGCTGTATTTCAAACACTTCAACAAAGCAACTTGGTACAGATAATTTAAATGATACTATCACAGTACCTTCATTTTTAATTGGTCACTTTTGCAGAACACCTTTTTTTGTTATGTACCGTATGAATTTAAAATATGACTAAAGATGAATTTCTTAATATGTACAGTATGTTTTCTGAGCCTGTTAATTCTTTAACGAAATTAAGGGAAAAATAATGAAGACATGTTATACAGGTACTTAATTTTTTTTAATCTGTGGTAGTACTATGGTAATTAATGCTTATTTTATGCAAACTAGACTATATCTGTTAACGGACACATTACTGTCAAGAAAATATTACTTGTCTTAATTATCAGTAATGAAGCAGGGATAAGCTGCTCACTTAGATATAATATATCTAATGACCTTTTCAGTTAGAGGTTGTGATGAAAGGTATCAGTTTCACAAATTATGCTTCATTCAGCTTCTGGCCTTTGTGTAGATTAATGTTTTGTGGATGAGTTTTAAAGTCAGGCATAAATGGTGTTTGGTGTTTAAAATTGATTTAGTGTCTTGCTTTTAGTACATCATTTTCTCGTTTATAAAGCCTCAATTTTATCTTGAAGCTTAAAAAGATAGTTCATAGTAAATCTAGGACTACTTTGCTAACTGCTAGTGTTCTTTTAACCTTACCAAATAAAACAGTACATATATTTACAATTGTTTAAGCAAAGAACAAGTTTCTTTGTTATTTCTGAATTTAGGACAATAAGCACAATGTTTGCAATGACAATCTTGAACTAGGAACATAAATATTTATAATACTATTTTTCCTAATTAGATTTCCTGAGATAACACAAAGCTGGTTATTGTGATAGAATTTATGATATCCCTTAATCAGCCTCTTACTGAATAATAAATATCTTATCTCCGGGTATTGAAACATCATTCAAGAACTCAAAGATTTAGCCTTGTATTCAGACCAGTCAGAGAATTGTCCCCATGTTTTATGTAATTAAGTAAGAATTTAAATTTTGGGGGGTGATGCAATGAGGCAATGAAACAAAAAGTGGTTTCCAGATTTAAAGAACAGTTTCCAAATTGACCTAATCTTTGCATTAAAAAAAAGTAAGCCACAGATTTCCATTTCAAAATGTCCTACCTGCCCCTAAACACTGACGTTTTACTTGCTTCTTGCTCCATCACTTTTTTTGGAATAGCATAGAGTGATGGGCTGATTCTCCACTCTAGCTTCGCCAAGGAGCAGGAGCCAGATTGGGTCAAAACAGGAATTTTCCCTTGCTACACTGAAATTCTTTCAATTCCTCAAAGGTATATTTATACATGATGTTGCCTCAGATTGGAATTCTCCATTTAACAGCTCTTCCACCCCTTATCACTGGCTTCTCAACCAGCTTAACTTGTATTTATATTTCAAGCTGTGGTTTATTTTTTTATGAATTTAATTTATTGTCAAATTGGCTTAAATACAATGCCCAGTGCTCATCCCACCAAGTGCCCTCCTCAATGCCCATCACCCATTTTCCCCTCTCCCCCATGCCATCATCCACCCTCAGCTTGTTCTCTGTATTTAAGAGTCTCTTGTGGTTTGCCTCCCTCCCTCTCTGTTTGTATCTATTCCCTCCCTACCCTTCCCCCACGGACTTCTGTTTAGTTTCTCAAGATCCACATGAGTGAAAACATATGATATCTGTCCTCTGACTGACTTATTTCACTCAACATAATACCTTCCAGTTCCATCCATGTTGCTGCAAATGGCATGATTTCATTCTTTCTCGTTGCCAAGTAGTAATATTCCATTGAATATAAAAACCACATCTTCTTGGGGCGCCTGGGTGGCGCAGTCGGTTAAGCGTCCGACTTCAGCCAGGTCACGATCTCGCGGTCTGTGAGTTCGAGCCCCGCGTCAGGCTCTGGGCTGATGGCTCGGAGCCTGGAGCCTGTTTCCGATTCTGTGTCTCCCTCTCTCTCTGCCCCTCCCCCGTTCATGCTCTGTCTCTCTCTGTCTCAAAAATAAATAAATGTTGAAAAAAAAATTTAAAAAAAAACAAAAAAAAAACCACATCTTCTTTATCCATTCATCAGTTGATGGACATTTAGGCTCTTTCCATAATTTGGCTATTGTTGAAAGTGCTGCTATAAACATTGGGGTACACATGCCCCTATGCATCAGCACTCCTATATCCCTTGGGTAAATTCCTAGTAGTGCTATTGCTGGGTCCTAGGGTAACTCTATTTTTAATTCTTTGAGGAACCTCCACACTGTTTTCCAGAGCGACTGCACCAGTTTGCATTCCCACCAGCAGTGCAAGAGGACTCTCTCAAGCTGTGGTTTATTTATTTTTTTTTTTAATTTTTTTTTTCAACGTTTATTTATTTTTGGGACAGAGAGAGACAGAGCATGAACGGGGGAGGGGCAGAGAGAGAGGGAGACACAGAATCGGAAACAGGCTCCAGGCTCCGAGGCATCAGCCCAGAGCCTGACGCGGGGCTCGAACTCACGGACCGCGAGATCGTGACCTGGTTGAAGTCGGACGCTTAACCGACTGCGCCACCCAGGCGCCCCTCAAGCTGTGGTTTAAAATGTCACTACCTCCTCTGGGCCTTCTCTGATGTATCCACACCAAGTCTGGATTGGATACCACTCATTTGTGCTCTCACAGTGTCCTGTACTTTCTGTATCATAGCAGTTATCACACTGCATTGCAATTACCCTTCTACATGCCCACTTCCATAAATACAGAGACCACAAATATCTTGTTCATCATTGAATCTCTAAAGCCTAACAGAGTTTCTGACACATGGCTAGTGCCCTAAAGCTATTCGGGTGGGAAAGGAGGGACAAAGACCTCGTTTCCTGAATATGGATATAACAAGTTGAATGAAGTAAGTCTTAACTGATTTCTCATTGAGGAACAGCAGCTGACTTCCTGTGTGACCTTGGAAGTTATCTTATACCCGTAAGTTTTTGTTTCCCCTTCCAGTTTTTGTTTTCTACCTGCAGAAGTGAAAATTGTTTCTGTATCAGAGCTTTCTTCTCAGTTTCTGAAGTATATTGGAGGAGAAAGTCATGTTTTCCTTCAGATGTCAGATTAAGGAGGCTTCTCTTGGAAAATAATTTTTTAAAAATCATCTTACTTTTTTCCCAGGTCTCAAGCAATTGAATAAATGAGCCACCTTCCTCATTTACAAATAAGCCCATAGACTTTTAATGATGTTCACATTCTTTAAATGAAGTATTTGTAGTTATTCTTGAGAACTTTAGGATTTTATTTCTTTGTTTTAGCCTTCAGAATGGTCCTTAAACAACTCAGAATGTAACACATGTGCTAGGTAGCCATGATGGAATTATTGTCTACAGTGTAAATTGTCTAAACTTGTTTCAGTCAAAACGAGGAACTTAACTGCAACTAATTGGGGTCTCGTTAAAAGCAGTACCACTCTTCCAGTTATTAATTATATTATTTTTGTATTGGCAAGAACATTTGATGAGGTGACTAGGGTCCAAGTGATAGGAGAAGAGGTATTGAGAATTGTCCCACTCAGTTTTTTGTTGTTTTTTTTCCAGAAACTTTAGAAAGAAAAAGTTAATTTCAAGAAAAAGACCCATTGAATTTTAGTATGATTCTACTACACATCAGGGAAAATAAAATTTTTAAGGACTTTTGAGGAAAAATAATGCATGAACATAGCCAGAACAGCAGTTTATATTTAACAGAACTAAATGGTCACATTTTCAAGTAAAGTACGCCCTGGCATTTGAACAGCTGTTATATCTAAATCAGATTTGAATACTGTTGTTTAACCTTCCCAGCTGTAGCGGGGGTGGTTTGTTAGTCTAATTCAGTATGAAATATGCATAGTATACTTAAATTTGAAACTTTAAACATACATTTGTATTAAAATGATAAATTTTAGTCATATAAGCCTATTTTAGATAAACCCATTATCTTTCTGTCAGTTATTTATTGTTCTCAACTGTCTTGTATGTTTGAGCATATTTTAAGCAATTAAAATAGCCTTTGAAACTCTTTCCATGTAATTTATGGGGTTTTTTGTTTGTTTGGTTTTTTTTTAACTTTTGTGTTAGGAATGAACAAAAAAATATACATTTCTATACATATACTTGTAATTGCATTGTTGTATTCATAGAAATATCTGAATTATACTTTTTCCTATATTTCTTCCTACCTAATTCTCTGACCCTAACAGAATTTTCTTTACTAACACAATCATGGAAATAGAATGAGGATGAAGTGGTTGCTGTAGGAAGGCAAAATAAAAGACCAGTACTTCTTGATCTTATAGGACTGAGGCTAAAAGAGACTAAGATCAAAATACATACAACCATGTAACAGATGAACATGGTGAATAAAATTTTTCATAGAGGCCTACTACACTAGAAAATGCTTCTTGATATTCGAAAGAGGTAATTTTGGGGGCACCTGGGTGGCTCAGTCGGTTAAGCAGCCGACTTCAGCTCAGGTCATGATCTCACGGTCCGTGAGTTCGAGCCCCGCGTCGGGCTCTGTGCTGACAGCTCAGAGCCTGGAGCCTGTTTCGGATTCTGCGTCTCCCTCTCTCTGACCCTCCCCCATTCATGCTCTGTCTCTCTCTGTCTCAAAAATAATAAACGTTTAAAAAAAAAATGAAAGAGGTAATTTTGGAATAAACACAAATGCTCATGAGTATACACCACAGGTGCACATACAGATACATGTAGAAGTAGACAAAAATGTATGTGTATGTATGTTTCTTTATGTCTTGCTTAAATATATATATTACTTAGCTTTGCCTTCTAGAAAGCTTAGAAACAATACCAACTGAAGGAACACCCCCAAGTACCCAGATACTTGTTTCTAAGTATTACCCTCACTAATTAAAAAAAAAAAAAAGAGGGGAGGGGATACCTCTAGGTGAAATAGCTAATTCTAGGGCTGGGGCACAGATAATTTAACATGAGACCAAAACGTAGGAAAGTACTCAATGATAGGGACATGAGAAAAGACACAGGAGCCACTTTGAAGAGGACCCTTCTCGGCAAATCTGGGAAATTTGAGCTTCAAAGTAAATAACAGAAGATAACCCACCAAGTAAAATGGAAATCCATGAGGCCATACTGCTATAGATAGATACACAGACAGACAGACAGATATGTGAAAAGGGAAACCTCTTCTTTATAGTAGAACACCAGCTAATAAACATCAAAGGAATGATGAAATAGAAAATTACCATTTGACAACCATTGTTGTGTTCAGTTCAGATGGGAGTGGTCGATGGAGGCTAAGGTGGGTTTGATGAGGAACAGGCTATTGACAGAATCTGAGACTATTTCCCTTATCAACTACTAATCAGTTACAAAGGGAAGAATGGTAACTTTACAATGGAAAACCTGATAAACAACATGACAGGTGACCATCACGAGTGGGTTGACATTGTGTGTGGCACATCACCTGGCTATGAAGCACTTGAAGAGCAGAGTATCATGTTAGCAGTTTCCCTGCCCAAAAAGCATAATCAGAAGGAAATATCAGATAGACCTAGGTTTATATTTAGCTTTCGGAATCAAAGTCCTATATTCTTGAGAAACTGTCAACATGAAAGGCAAGGAGACACTGAGAATATGAGAAGAGAATGGATGTCCTAATAGTGCTGGGGCGGTTGACAAAAGTGTGAATGGGGTCTGTAGATTGATGGAAGTGTTGTATCAATGTTGATTTCCTGACTTGAAGGATTGTATGGGGATTATGTAAGAGAATATCCTTGCTTTGGGAAATGTACGGTGGAGTATTTAGGGATGATAGGAATCATATGTCGCTTGTTCTTCAATTGTTCAGAAAAAGGCTAATTATGGGTATATAGACATGTTTGGAGAAGTACGCCTATATTTAAAGAAAGATAATTTAAAGAAAGATGAAGCAAATGTTGTGAAGGGTTGAAAGTTGGGAAATCTACACCTGAGGAATATGATGATTTTTTTCTATTCTTACATACTTTTCTATGCTTGAAAATATTTCAAGAAATTATTCTAAAGTGTTTATTTAAAAAGTAATATAATAAATATCTCATAATCAAATGCACTAATATTTCTGCAGCAAAACATGACTACTCACTCAAGAGAGATTAATAAAAACTATAAATAGCTTTATGCTAGTTCAGGCCAGGTTTTGTCACCAATATTCATAGTATTTTAGATTTGTGAATTAAAGATAAAGATTATGGATCTGTATAAGGTAGCTGAGGCCTAGGTAAATAAGTTTTCCTGTCTCAGACAGAAAGTAACAGGACCACGTCCAGTCAAGTAGTCCCTGCATGACAGATCAGTGAAGCAGGATAGGGACGTTTTGTTAAAATTCTGACCTTTCGCAATTCATTCGGGAAAGTGTCAGATTTACAAAATGCTCCTTAGAGCTACATCATTAATTTCACCTAGAGGGCATGTCCTGTGTTGCAATTTTCAAATGCATTCCGAAGAAGTATATATAGAAAAGTTTCATCTTTCTTCTCCCCTGTTCCCAACAGGGTGATATAAATGTAAGGGTGAGTAGATTTTTTTTTCCTCTCCTCTCTGCCTCTCATCCCTATCCCAGCTAGCTTACCCTGTTAGATTTCCTTCTTCTCTACAGGATTATAGACTTGGGCTTCAATCACTGATTTTTTCTGATTCTGACTTATCAAGCACTTGAATAATACCTAATGTGTTGAAGGATTATTAACATACAATATCCTGTTTCAGGTGTACATCATAGTAATTTGTTATTTTTATACATTATGAAATGATCCCTACAATAAATCTAGTTATCGTCTGTCACCATACAAAGCTATTAAAATATTATTGACTATATTCCCTATGCTGTACATTACATCTCCATGCCTAAGGTGTTTTTAAAGTTTTAAATAGCCATTGGGGTGTCTGGGTGGCCAGTCAGTTGAGCCTCTGACTTCCACTCAGGTCATGATCTCACAGTTAGTGGGTTCAAACAGGCTCACTGCTCTCAGTGTGGAGCCCGCTTTGGATCCTCTGTCCCCCTCTCTCTCTGCCCCTCCCCACTTCAAAATACACAAATAAATAAACTTTAAAAAATAAATGATAAATTTTATGTTATGTATATTTTATCACTATATATATTTAAAATTTCATTCATAGTTTTCATCTGTAGGTGTTTCTTCCTTGTCATGGACATTTGCTAGTATTTAGCCTTCAATCATAACATATGCTATTTACTCATTTAATATATTACTTTTTAAAAAAAAATTTAATGTTTATTTTTGAGACAGAGAGAGAGCATGAATGGGTGAGGACAGAGAGTGAGGGAGACCTAGAATCTGAAGCAGACTCCAAGCTCTGAGCTGTCAGCACAGAGCCCGACGTGGGGCTTGAACTCACAAACCATGAGATCATGACCTGAGCTGAAGTTGGATGCTTAACCAACTGAGCCACCCAGGCGCCCCATATGTTACATTTGTATACTATGTTAGGTGTACATTCTGGGTGTAAAAAATTAATGAATGATTTTTTTATTGACTCCACCTTTTTTTTAGCTATGTGACCTTGAGTCAGGTACTCAACCCCTCTAAACTTCAGTTTTCTAAAATAAGGATAATAATACCTATTCAAAAGGTTGTTACAAGGAGTAGGTAATATAAAAATTTTTATTTGGAAAATGAATGTTATTCATGTAAAGCACTTAGCACACAGTGAAATGCATAGACAGCACTCAAGAAATTATAGCTGCTAGCACTTTTTATTTAAGCATTGCAGGAGTCCTTGGCTGGTTCAGTCAGAGAAGCATGTGTCTCTCAATCTAGGTCAGGGTTGATGTTTGAGCCCCACATTGGGTATAGAGATTACCAAAAATAATAATAATAATAAATAAACTTAAAAAAAAACATTGCAGATGAATTAATACACCAAAGTTAACTGCAATTCTTGTTTGTCTCTGGAGGCTGCATATATGAGTTACATCCTAGAGTCACTGCCTGCAGTCTCTTTGTTTACTTGACTTGCTAAACATGACACACACAAAGGATCCTCTGACCCTATGTTTGGTCTCTTAGGGCCTCTTCAGGCTTCCAGGCCTTGCACCAGTGGCCTAGTCAATAAGACTGGCAAGCAAGGGGAACAGAGAATGAAGACAGGCACGCAACATGCTGGTACTTCTGTAGAAAGACCTTTATTGCCCAGCTATGCTCAGAGAGCTTGAAACAGCTCTAACACCTTTTAGATTTAGGTGGTAGCCTCTTTATATATCCTGTGGGACTGCTAATTTTAAGCAATTAGTATTGATCAAAAAGGTTAACCAGTGTTTTTCGAAGTATGAATATACTATTTTTAACATAACTTATAGACTTACAACCTGCTTCATTTATGAGAGGATTTGAGGCAGGTGTCTAATTGCTATTATGACCACATTACTGAAATGCAAAATAACTACACAAAAAAGGAACCTCTGAAGTTTGTCTCCTCAATCTCTTTTCTGTAGGCATCTTGTACCTTGTCTGTGATTTATCCAACTGTCTTTGAGCAAGCCTATGGTTCCTCCGGTAGCAATCTGTGCCTGGTACCTCACATCGCATTTCTCAAGGAAACCAAAGTATTTTCTACTGAAAAAGATGTATTAGTACAATTGTTTCTTTTTCTTTTAGTTAATATGCGTTCTCCTAAAAGAATTCTCAAATTGTTAGAAACTGAAGGCCAAGAACATGTAGGGAAGTAGAAATAACATGAAATAGCTAAATATGTCAACTTTCATATATTTGCCCAAAAACTTAAAATTTGAAAATATTACCTGCACTTACATATTCAGCACTCTAACTTAAGCTAGAGCACACTTCTGAAATCTGATAGGAACAATATTGTAAAGTTTAATTACATTTTATGGCCTATGCCATCTGTGCATTTGTTCTGCTTACAATATTAATAGAGTATCCAAAGAATAATACATTTAGTTTGCAATGCAATCGTCTTATCACAAATGCATCAAAGCAAATTACTCCTTATCATTTCAGATCCTGTCCTAGTATAGTGGATTTTTGTATTTGTTTGAAAATAGAAAAACATCTCAGCTACTAAAAACCATATGTGGTTGATTCAAACAGAAGACACAAAACTCCTGTTTTATTACTTGAAACAAATTCCAGTTTAGATGAAAGAAAATACTATAATTGTTTAATATACAGTAGTATATGACTTAAAGATTATTTACTGAGATCTAAAAATTAAGATTTCTGAAGTCATGTAAATGTACCTATATTTAATTGCTTTATTATTAAGAACTTTAGCTTGAGACAAACAGATAGATTTAAAAAACTATTACTGTATAAACTTGAAACATACCATATCTTTCTATTTGACATTTTAATAATTTCTCCAAAAAAAATTACGAAGGTTAAAATTTCTCTGCAACTAGAGTTGTTATTATCTTAGTAAGTGATAATGATGGTTATGTCTTATTTTTAAAATTTATTCTTTGATGGAAAAAAATAGGCCAACATTATCAAAACATCTATTAATTTCTCTAGCAACAAGAAATATGTATTAAATTAATTTTTGTGATGCTCAAACATCAGAGATATTTGACATTCTGCATGATAAATTTTCAGAATGCTATATTTTTATACATGACACTACGTAATATTTAATACCACATATAAGTTCATATATGAAATATATAACTCCATATACATAAATATATGAGGTAAATCTTACAATTCATGTTAATAGGAATGCTGTCTAATATCCTTGATATTCAACTGAGGATATGAACTTGTCGAAAACTTCATTTTACTAGGTAAAAATCTATTGAAAATAAATTTTAAAAAATCTTTTTATTATGTAAACTCTATCCCCAACATGGGGCTCAAACTCACAACTCTGAGATCAAAACTCACATTCTCTACCAGCCAGGTGCCCATATTGAAAAAAATTTTTTATGTTCCACAAATATTGAATCATCTTTGTGTGTCATAAGTGTGGAAAATTTAATGGACTCATATCATTTACCTATTTTATAAAAATGTATTATTTTTCATGTGTACTATGATTCACAAATGTTATACAATTCCAGGGTAAGAATTGATCCGTTCTACATTAATTGTTGATGCTTTCTTTTTTCTTTAAGTTTTACAAGTAATACATGACTAATTCTATATTAGTTTCTGATTGCTGCTGTACCAAATTAGCACAAATGCAATAGCTTAAAATAACTCGAATTTATTATGTTATCGTTCTGGAAATCAGAAGCCCCAAATCAGTCTCACTGGACTGAAATCAAGGTATCAGTAACTAGTTCCTTCTGAAGGTTCTAGGGGAGAACCCATTTGGGAAGGAAGCTTTTCCAGTTCTAGAGGCTGCGTGCATTCCTTAGCTTATGACCACATTACTCCAGCCTCTGCTTCCATCATCACATCACTTTTCCTCTGACGTGGACCCTTCTGCCTTTCTCTTAAGATTCTTGTGATTACATTGGGCTTAGGACCATCTCCCCTTCTCAGGATCCTTAACTTAATCCCATCTGAAAAATCCTTTTTGGCATGCGTCACATCTTCACAGGCTTCAGGGATTGAGGACATAGACATCTTTGAGGGCATGCAAGGACATTATACAGCCCACCACACATCTTTTTATTTTTTAGTTTTAATTCCTTAAAATAGTATTGTTCTCTTCTGCCACAAGGCCTTTGCGCTAGCTATTGAGCCTTCCTGAAATACCTTTTACATTTTCCCCTGCCTAGATAATTCTTCCTGCAGCTCCCAAAGTATTTTATCCTGCCCAGGGAAACCTTTTACAACCTCTCTAACTAAATCAGTTTCTTCTTTTGCATACCCTCAACATACCATGTAAGTCTTCATTGTACTCACCAGTTTATTGTTTTTATGTTTACTGGTGTGATTCTTGCATTGACATTTTTACCCCAATATATTTTGTAAGGGCAGTTTATCATTGTTTTTCTTTCCTCCCCTTCTATTCCCATTGCCTCTTCAGTGAATATTTGTGAAAGGAGTGAATAGTCTTTGCACATTTCATATAAAGTTTATTCCTAAATGTTTTCTGAGGCTTTTTCTCTAACAGTTGTGAACAGGATCCTTTTTCTGTTTCATTACATTTTTGTATTAATGCTAAATGTTGATCTTGTATCCAGCCACTTTATTGAGCCATCTCATTATTGCTAATCATTTCTCCATTTAGTCTCTTGAATTTTGCAGGTGAATGATATGTGATCTACAAATGATCGTTGTCTCTCTCTTTCTGATAATTATATATTGTATTTTCTTCTGTTATCTAATTGCATTGTCCAGGATTTGCAGTATAATGTTAAATATAATGGTGAAATTGGACACCACTCTTTGTTCCTAATATCAATATGATTTATTGTATTGTGTTACCATTAAAAAATGAAATTTATTTTATATATTTGTAGGTCTCATTTTCCAGTTAAAAGATGTTTCCTTCTATTTTCTAGTTTAAGAAAGATTTTGTATATTTTTTATGTTTATTTATTTTTGAGACAGAGAGAGACAGAGCATGAATGGGGGAAGGTCAGAGAGAGGGAGACACAGAATCTGAAGCAGGCTCCAGGCTCTGAGCTGTCAGCACAGAGCCCAACGTGGGGCTTGAACTCACGGACTATGAGATCATGACCTGAGCTGAAGTCGGATGCTTCCAACTCACCTTCAGTCTTTTAACATAATAATAAATTCCCAGTTTTATACCCAAATTATTTCCTCCATACCATTCTCTTTCTTCTCTTCCTTTGTAATGCCTGTTAAACAAATGTTAAAATTTCTAGATCTAGTGTCCATAACTTTTCTCTAATAATTTATTTTCTTTCCCTTTTGATTTATATTCTGGGACAATCCCTTTATTTTATCTTCTAGTTCACTAATTCCTTCCTCAGTTGTGTCCATTCTGTTCATCAATTGAACTTTTTTTTTTTTACAGTCATATTCTTATTTTCTATGTTTTCAAATTGATTCTTTTCCTAACTTCCTATTTTACCCATTTGAGGATATTAATTCTATTGCAAAGTCATCTTTTCTGTGCTTTATAAAATATTTCATTAGGTATAAGTTTCTTTTGTTGAGTAGCCATGGGTAATTAAATGTTTAAATGTTGAGTGATTCGTGGTTAGGCTTTTTGCATTTTACGTGGATATAGACCATGTATGGGTTTTTGGTTTTGGTTTTGGTTTTTACTATTTCCTGTTTTAATCTGCTTCTAAGATTATAGGGGATGAATTGGCTGTACTCCCAGGTAGAGAATGCTAGTAGTTGTCTTATGGGAGTAGACTTCCTTGTGCCTTGTGGAATTAAGTAACTTACCTGGAGTCATTGCCCAAGTTCTTGAATTATATTTTTTTTTCCTTTTTTTTATTAATTTTATTTTTTTAAATTTACATCCAAATTAGTTAGCATATAGTGCAACAATGATTTCAGGACTAGATTCCTTAATGCCCCTTACCCATTTATTCCATCCCCACTCCCACAACCCCTCCAGTAACCCTCTGTTTGTTGTCCATATTTAAGAATCTCTTATGTTTTGTCCTCCTCCCTGTTTTCATATTATTTTTGCTTCCCTTCCCTTATTTTCATCTGTTCTGTGTCTTAAAATCCTCATATGAGTGAAGTCATCTGATATTTGTCTTTCTCTGACTAATTTCGCTTAGCATAATACCCTCTAGTTCCGTCCACATAGTTGCAAATGGCAAGATTTCATTCTTTTTGATTGCCAAGTAATACTCCGTTGTATATGTATACCACATCTTCTTTATCCATTCATCCATCGATGGACTTTTGGGCTCTTTCCAACTTTGGCTGTTGTAGATAGTGCTGCTATAAACATGGGGGTGCATGTGCCCCTTTGAAACAGCATACCTGCATCCCTTGGATAAATACCTAGTAGTGCAATTGCTGGGTCACAGGATAGTTATATTTTTAATTTTTTGAGGAACTCCACACTTTTCCAGAGTGGCTGCACCAGCTTGCATTCCCACCAACAGTGCAAAAGAGATCCTCTCTGCATCCTTGCCAACATCTGTTGTTGCCTGAGTTATTAATATTAGCCTTTCTGACAGGTGTGAGGGAGTATCTCATTGTGGTTTTGATTTGTATTTCCCTGATGATGAGTGATGTTGAACATTTTTTCATGTGTCGGTTGGCCATCTAGATGTCTTCTTTGGAGAAGTGTCCATTCACATCTTTTGCCCATTTCCTCACTGGATTATTTGTTTATTGGGTGTTGTGTTTGATAAGTTCTTTATAGATTTTGGATACTCACCCCTTTATCTGATATGTCATTTGCAAATATTTTCTCCCATTCCATCGGTTGCCTTTTAGTTTTGCTGCTTGTTTCCTTCGCTGTGCAGAAGCTATTTATTTTGATGAGGTCCCAGTAGTTCATTTTTGCTTTTGTTTCCCTTGCCTCTGGAGACGTGTTGAGTAGGAAGTTGCTGTGGCCAAGATCAGAGAAGTTTTTTCCTGCTTTCTGCTCGAGGATTTTGATGGCTTCCTGTCTTACATTTAGGTCTTTCATCCATTTTGAGTTTATTTTTGTGTATGGTGTAAGAAAGTAGTCCAGGTTCATTCTTCTGCATGTCGCTGTCCAGTTTTCCCAGCACTACTTGCTAAGGAGACTGTCTTTATTCCATGAAATATGCTTTCCTCCTTTGTCAAAGATTAGTTGGCCATATGTTTGTGGGTCCATTTCTGGATTCTCTATTCTGTTCCATTGACCTGAGTGTATGTTTTTGTGCCATCTTGAATTATATTTTTAAAGAATTTCTGGGACACCTGGGTGGCTCAGTCGGTTAAGCGTCCAACTCTTGGTTTCCGCTCAGGTCATGATCTCACAGTTCATGAGTTCAAGCCTCGTGTCAGGCTGTGCACTGACAGTGTGGAGCCTGCTTGGGATTCTCTCTCTCTCCCTCTCTCTCTCTACCCCTCCCCCGCCCTCACTCTCTCTCTCTCAAAATAAATAAACTTAAAAAAAAGAATTTCTGTCTGTAATGCAGAATAGTAAACCTATAACTCCATGTTATTCCTACATTCTCTTTGTTTTTATTAATCTGTTTGTTTTCTGATTTCTCATTTATTCATCTTAAAAGTATCTTGATTACTTCCTTTTCTGTTTGTTAAGCTTACTGTTATCCTCTAGGCAATTTCCTTGTTCTTGAAATGCCACGGAGCCAGTAAAGAGTTCTATCTTACCTCAGATGTTTTTATTTAAGCCCATGGAATGTACTTCTGACATTTAAATTTAGATTTTAAAATTTTAGTATCATGTTATTCAAGGCATAATTTAAACAGTCAGTTCTCCGTTAACTACAAGTATATTGTCCACATTGCAGATTATCGCATGAAAGATTTCAAGTTTTTATTGACAATGTCACATTTCCTTAAGTAAGGACATTTGCATTTAAATATTATATAAGGTATCTAAACTTGTCAAGCTCACAGAAGCAGGGAATGGAATGGTGGTTGCCAGGGGCTGAGGGGAGGGGGAAATGGGGAATTGTTGCTCAATGGGCATAAAATTCATGTTATGAAAGATGAGTAAGTTCTAGAAGTCTGCTGTACAACATAGTACCTGTAGTTAATAATACTGTATTGTACACTTTAAAATATGAAAGGGGAGGGGTGCCTGGGTGGCTCAGTTGGTTGGGCGACTGACTTCAGCTCAGGTCATGATCTCGCAGTTTGTGAGTTTGAGTCCTGTGCTGATAGCTCAGAGCCTGGAGCCTGCTTCAGATTCTGTGTCTTCCCCTCCCCTGCTCACACTCTGTGTCTCTCTGTCTCTCAATAGTAAATAAATGTTAAAAAATAAAATTAAATTAAATTAAAAAAATAAAAATAAAAAAATAAAATATGAAAGGGGAGAGGTCTCATGTTAAATGTGCTTACCAAAAAAAAAAAAAAGAAAAAAACTCCACTATGAAAGAACACAAACTTTTTATATTTTATATTTAGTGCTCTGATTGTGGTGATATAATCACAAGTATGTGTGTATGCCCAAAATCATCAAGATGTAGACATTAAGTGAGTACAATTTTTTGTGTATCAGTTATACCTCAATAAAGCTAAATAAATAAAATACTTACTATAATCTTGCCAGATCTAGAGGAGAAGTTACAATTATTTCCAGGAAATATAGTCAATAAATTGATAAACTGGTGCTTTTTTAAGCTCTAGTACATCAGTACAAATGCCCTGGGAGATGATGTTACTTTTTTTCCAGCAGTGGAAAAGAAGGTTTAAGCAATAGAGTTACAGAATCTAGTAAACTTCTGGCTTCTTCCTAAGAAAACCACAATAAAATTGCTGAAGCTCATTATGAATCAAATATACTTCTTTAATTTAAGCTACTCTTTTTTTTTTTTAATTTTTAAATGTTTATTTTTGAGAGACAGAGTGAGACAGAAAGTGAGTGGGGGTGGGGCAGAGGGTGACCGAGAGAGAATCTGAAGCAGGCTTTGAGCTGTCAGCACAGAGCCTGACATGGGGCTCTAACTCAACAAACCATGAGATTGTGACCTGAATCGAAGTCAGATGCTTAACCAACTGAGCCACCCAGGTGCCCCTCATTTAAGCTACTCTTTAAGCTACATTACCTGTGCCTAAGGTCTTCACTTGTTAGCGTAACTAATCAAGTAAGTGTGCAAGGAAAGGTGTCATTGGCATTCACAATTATATTTGAAATAAAAATGTGACTTATTTCCTGTTCTTATCTATATATGAAATTAAAATATAGACTCTTTGACAGCACATCATTTTGGTCTTTAAAATATTTGAAACCTAACTCCAACTCTGTGAAGGGGGGGGGGGGGCTTGATTAATTGATTTTATTAAATTGTTTACTGTGTAACAATTCTCTGATCTATACATCTTATCATTGAATATTTCCAGTATTTGAGTCAAACCATTGGAGTGAGAGTATAAGCTCAAAATAGGCAATTGCTGGTGTAGGGTTCACATAAAACCAAATGTCTTGAGTAGGAAAACATCATGCATACAACAACTTGGTGCCAGTTGGAAACAAGATGATGAGAAGCCATGGTAGAAAGTAGACTTGAAATACCTTTACTCAGAATTTTCAATCCAAGGGCTCTGTCTCCAAGAAAAGTCTTCGGAAGCCAATTAAGTTTATGCAAGAACAAGGAAACTGCCTCCGGGGAAGTTTAATGCCTACTGAAAGAGCCAAGTAAGTGTTAAGTGCCTGGTATGTGATACTAAAAACCACTAAATATGATCTCTGTCTCCAGGAAAGAGTTTATCATGGTAATTAATAAAAAGCACTTCAGTGTTTCCAGACACCATGGATTTTAGTCCCAATTCTGCCACTTAGTGATTGTCCAACTTTAAGCAAGTATCCCAGTCTAATTCTGAGCCTACTTTTCCTCATCTTGAGTAAAATGAGATAATAATAAAAATTCCTACCTACTTCTAAGGATTAAATGATAAAATACATGTGAATTGCCCAGTACAATTACTGGTGCATGTTAAATATTCAGTTTATATTAGCTACAAAAATAAGTGTCCTTATTACTGCAGTCTTGTTTGAGAAACAAGATTTATACTCAGGACAAGTCAAATACCAATTCAAGATCATAATAAATTATTAGTTGTCACTGTATGCCAAGAATACTATAGGAAATAAGCCTTCTGTGATTGTACTATATAAATAATGTACATGTGCATATTCCCTCTGCAAGCTGTTTGTTGCCTGCCTTGTACTATTCATAATCTTCAGGTTTTTTTACTAGCTTCTTATCTTAATATATTGTTAAGTTCTTTTAATACAGGGGCCATGTTTCTCTTATTAATTTCTTGCACCCCCCAACACGCTGGTTCAGAGTAGACAATAAATATTTATTGAATGTTCGAATTAGAGAGGGGGGAAATTATCATTGGCTAGCATTATAGTAAAGCCACATTGTGGAAAAGATGAGACTTGAAAGGGATTTTGAAAAAGGAACAGGATCTGGTTGGGCAGAAAGGCAAAAAGTATTTGGGGTTGGGGTTGAAGGAAGAACGATATGTTAATAGGCATGAAATAGCTAAAACACAGTAAGTACACACAATGAATAAGAATGACATCATTTGATTTTAGGGGAAAAGACAATTGAAATAAACTTTTCACCCCTCTTCATTTTACAGATAAGGAAAACAAGACCCAGACAGTGACAGAATCAGGATTAGAATCCATGCTTGTAATACACCATGTAACTAACAGAGCTTACAGTATAATAGAGGAGACTAGAACCCATGACTTCAGGCTGTCAGTTCCAGGAGGGAGGAATTATGTGAGTCTATTTAAGAAACAATTGTGATATCCAAGCCCAAAATGGTAAGGGAAACAAGAGAGCAAGAGGAGTCATATATTATGTTTTATTATGCTCCTTTAGATTGGAAATGAATATAGTTACAGTAAACACGGGACACAAGGAGAACTGGTGAAGGTAGTATACTACTCTGATTTACTATAACTCAGTCTATTATATCACACTTGAATTATACATCGATGTAGCAAAATGTACTTTATTTTCAGATACTCTTTATGAAAAAGCAAACAATTTCCATAGAAGCTAGGGATAATCAAAAACTTATTTGGGATACTTTTGAGAATGAAGGCTATGTGTATACTATGTGGTATTAGGTACCCTTATGACAAATCATACACAGAAGAGCCATTGACAAATCAACCTTTCAGAAGTGGGCTGACGGTTTCTGACAGCAGTATAAAGCCGTCTTTCAGAGCTAGTAATTCAGTCAGGCCTATCTGAATCATTTCCTCTATAAATTGTCTTTAGTGGGCTACAAGAAAAAGCACCAGTGAACTAATAATTATCACTTCTTTGTCATCAGAGTGGCCTAGGTTAGGAAAATGCCACCTTAAAATTAATTTCATAATTTTTTATCCACCTGAGATCATCGTTATTAAAGTATAGCATATTTGCGTGTGATCTGGTTTTTTATAAGTATGGATCCAGAAAATCAGCATGATAATAAAGATAAATCTGTATTTTGGAATTAGTTTAGACTCTCTGATTTATTAAATCAAATATTTTGACCAAATTAACCATGCTATTCATTTAAAATAGACCAGTAGATACAGCTTTAGTCTTTTATTATTTTTCTTTCCCTTCCCTTGAATAAAAAGTTATATTACATAATGAACTAAATCATAAACCGCATATTGAAAATTGGTCCATACTACAACTTTGTATTAATGATGCAGCTGATGAAAATAAGTATCAATAACCTAAAGATGCATGGTGCTAGGGACAAAGGTGGCATTTTACATTTTTATTAACACTTGTAATTTTCTCCTGCTTGATTTCTTTTAGGCCAAGCCCAATTTCTTCTAAACCATGGGTCAGTGAGCTCATGCTGATTCTCATATGAATGATGGGCTTGATTTTGCAAAGATATCACCAACTACCAATACCCAAGTCTAGCTACCATCATTATAAACAACCTAGACTAGAACAGTATGAATTTGAATGCATTATTTTCTTTCATTTCACTAATATGGCAATCCTGGACACCATCAGAATTGTGTATATTTGTGAAACATTACATTTTTAAGTGTTCTTAATGTGATAGTAACAAAATAGCACAAAACAAGCAAAATATTATCCTTTTATACATATTTGTTTTCCTTCCTTGTTAAACATCACAGGAAGAAAAAGAATACACTTTAAATGATCTTTATAAGGTAAAGTTTTGCATTAAATTATCTCCTATAGCCTGTAAGTTTAAGAACCACAGGGTTTCACTAAAATATGATGCATATCTGCTTTAGTAGCTTTTCTATATCCTCCCAAATGAAAACAATATTATATTAATAAATCATAAGAGGCTTCTATTAGCTTGATAAGTATATTTAAAATACAAGTTAGAAAGGGATTTGTTTAAACACTTTAAATAAGTCCTTATCATACTATTCTAGTAATGTCAAATACAATTTTAATTTTTAAAAGATTTTAGTTAGAAATTTAATCTTTGAAAATATTAATAACAGCTTACAGCAGGTAAGCTATAAAATAACACTGGATGCTGTCTATTTAGTTTCTGGTTGAAAAAGCACAGCAGTACTTTAGTTCATTACCTTTGAAAAAAACAGTAACAAGATAATACAGCTGCCTCTGATTAAGATGTAAATTCTTTCTAATTAGAATGTAAATTCTTACATTTAAATGAAGACATCAATTGTCAGGATGCCATATGATATCTTATTCCACCTTGCCTGAATGAAGCCCTCACTGCTCATCTATGGCACTAAAATAGTTTTGCAATCCCTTTGTTCTCTGATTCTTGTAATATTCTCTCTTCATGTTCCCTTTTCACATTGCTTTTGTTTGTTTTCCCCCTTGCATCTGATATTGTTGTGCCTTGGGATTTTGCAGAAATTTGGAATGAAAATTGAGTTCAGTCAGTGCCAGTATTTGCTTGTGCCTCAATTACTTCTGCTGAATTTTCCTCAATGCAAATCAGGCAGGTTGCATAAAGTGGTGCATGTATTTGAAATAATTAATTTTCCGTAAAATGATGGATCAAGTCCAATCAACCTTCATGAAATCTAAATAATAGAATAGAGAATTAGAAATTAATTAACATTTTGTGTTGTTAATACTTTATAGTATAAACTAGCAATAGTAAGTTTTACTGTAGGTTCTAACTTTTTCTTTATTAAATGTTGATGAAAACCTTCTGCGTCAATCATTTCTTTCCAGAAATATGTTAACAAAGAATCCTATATCAATAGCATTGAAGCAGAGTTTTCAAAGATTATATAAACAATTAAGCAGTGAGTTGAATTATTTGTGCTTCTCATTACTGAGTAATAGTGAAGTTTTATCTTGAATGATGCATACCAGTTTATAGAAATCTGCTGTCAGTCAAGGCCATGAGCCTCTGGGCATAGTATCATACCTTTCTTTTACATCACATTTCTTCAACCAAAAGAGGTATAGCTTTAGAGGCAAACCAACTCAACCAACCTTATACTGCTAGGGAAGGAGAAACCTAGAAATTGAAAGGATGCATTGGTGATACAAGAGTACCTCCCTAGGTTTGTTTGTTTGTTTGTTTGTTTGTTTGTTTTAACTTTTTATTATAGAAAGCTTCAAAAAAATACAAAGTAGAGACAAACATAATAAATCCTATGTACACATCAACCATCATCAATCATCAAGGAGCTAACAGGGAAATAAAACATACAAACCTGAAGTAATGATGAATGACATGCAAATAATACAGAATAATGCACAATAGAAGTGAAAATGCAGTTAGAGAACATTAGTGCTGTGGATGCTTAGAGAAGATTAGTTTGGTTGGATGGGCAGAGAAGAGAAAGAACATTCCAGGCAGAGTACAGATGCCATAAGAAGAGATTTAAGAATGACCAAAGTCTGTGATAGTATAGAAGAGACTGGTAAGATTTGAGAAGAAGTTTCATGTTTGTAAAAGTAGTTACTTTTGGTAAGGGAAGGGATTTGAGAAGCAAGCAATACATTTTAGTACAAATTAGCCAAAGATATAATTTCAATTTTGGAGTAATGGTATCAAAAATACGTTCTCTTTGGGGCACCTGGGTGGCTCAGTCGGTTAAGTGTTCGACTCTTGATCTCAGCTCAGGTCATGATGTCACAGTTTGTGAGATCGAGCCCCACATCAGGCTCTGGGCTGACAGCACAGTGCCTGCTTGAGATTCTCTCTCTTCTCTCTCTGCCCCTCCCCCACATGCATGCATGCTCTCTCTCAAAATAAAAAAAACATTAAAAAAAACTATTTAAAAAACCTTCTTTGCCTAAACAAAAATCTCTCTTATTGTAATTAAAATTCTTTCCTTATTTTTATCTTAATGTGTTTGCAAGTAGAAAGACATTTCTAGTGACTGAAGAATGGATTGCAAAGAAAAAAAATTTTGTCTCTAATCCAGCTAATTAAAAATAAGTTTTATTAATGAATCCATGTGATAAATTTTACTATATTGCATTTTACTTGACTTCTATACCCAGTATCAAGTACCCAAGTAATCAAGAGAAATATCATTGTTATTATTCATATAGTCCCTTGAAAGTTGTTTAAAACCACAACATATAGGGGTGCCTGGCTGACTTAGGCTGTGTGTGACTCTTGGTGTTGGGATCATGAGTAGAGCTTTTTTTTTTAAGTGACATACTTGGTTTTCCACAATTCCAAATTTGTGGTATTATTTACAGACAGTATTAGTTTCCCATTGCTACTGTAAGAAATTACCACAAACTTAGCAGCTTAAACAATACAGATTTATTTTCTTCAGTTCTGGAGGACAGAAATCCAAAATGAGTCTTAAAGGGCTAAAATCAAGGGGTCAGGAAAACTGAGTTCCTTCTGGAGGCTTTAGGGAAGAATTCATTTCCTTGCCTTTTCCAGATTCTAGAGGCAACCTGTATTCCTTGGCTCATGATCCCATTCCTCCTTCCTCAAAGCTAGCAATGTTAGACTGAATCCTTCTTACACTGCCATTTCTGGTTCTCTCTGCTACCTCTCTCTTTCACTTTTAAGGACCCTTGTGATTACATTGGGCCCATTAGAATAAACACAGTCCCTATTTTAGGATCAACTGATTAGCAATCTTAATTCCATCTGTAACCTTAATTCCCCTGTAGTATGTAAAGTAACATGTAACAGGTTCCAGGGATTAGGATGTGGACAACTTTGAGGGACCATTATTCTGCCATTCTTACATTTCTTTCATATTTGCTCACAGTAACCACTTTGATAGACCGTAGAGACAGAATGACTTCATTGGCTCAGAAAGGAAGTCTTTCTCTGATTTAAAATAAACTAATATTGGGGATCCTCGTGCCTCAGTCAGTTAAGCTTCCAACTCCTGATTTCAGCAAAGGTCATGATCTCATGGTTTGTGAGATTGAGCCCTATGTTGGGCTCCATGCTGACAGCATGGAGCCTGCTTGGGATTCTCTCTCTCCCTCTCTCTCTGCCCCTACCCTGCTCACTCGCTCTGTCTCTCAAAATAAATAAACTTTTAAAATAATAATAATAAAATAATATGTATCATTTGAGCTGGTTTTCAGAAAAAGAAAAAAGAGGAATTAGACTAAGTATTACAAATCGCAAGTGTAGGATGAAAGATTAACATTTTTACAAAATTGTATACTAAAATCAATCATTGTAGTCCTGACCAAAAAACAATTTCAAAGAAGGGGTAAGAGGGCATTTAGGTGGCTCAGTCAGTTAAGCATCCATCTCTTGATTTTGGCTTGGGTCATAATCTCATCGTACATGAGATTGAGCCCCACGTGGGGCTCTGGACTAACAGCATGGAGCCTGCTTGGAATTCTCTCTCTCCCCCTCTTTCTGCCCCTCCCCACTCACGCTTCATCTCTCTCTGTCTCTAAATAAATAAAACTTTAAAAAAGTGGGGGGGGGGGGATAAGAAACTAGCTTTTTTTTTGAGTACTTACTATGTGGCAGACACTAGTATGTATTTTACAAATATTCCTGCCTTTTAAACACTCCTATAATTAAGTATATTGTCCCCCTTCTAATGACAAGAAAGCTAAATCTGGATTACTTTAAGTATTCCCAAAAGACACAGTTAATGAGAGATCCCAAAGTTTTCATACTACACCAGGCTAAATTCTGTGAAATGTGAATTGTATCTATCAGTCAAGAAATGTTTTTTCAAAGGACCAAGGCATTCAAAGTATTATGGAATCAACAAGCAAGTATGAGACACAATCCCTACCTTTAAGGCATTTATAACCCAGTTGTAGAAATAAGACAAAGCATCGTGCTTTAAATAAAGATTAAGATAGGCTTGGTTTAGAATCCTTGTTCTTTTACTACTTAATCTTTACTGTATGTGAGCCTAGGTTTCCTTTCCTGTCTCATAAGGTTGTTACAGAGATTAAGTATACATGAAATCACTTAGCCCAGGTTCTGGCATATAGCAAGTACTCAGTAAATAGTAGCTGCAATTATTGTAATAAAATTCTATCAGTACAAGGGCTGAGTTAACGATTATCCAGTCAAGGGATATAGGAGTTCAGTGGAAGAAAAGCTAATTATATGATGAGTGATTTCGTGTTAAACTTGCAGGGATATACAAGGATTTCTTGTTATTTATGAATGTCAGGAGTAGTGGTGCAGTGTAGTGGTAAAGTGCTCTAGCTCTGGAAAAAAATGCCTGGTTTCAAATTCCATCTCTTTATTAATTGCCTGTACTTTGGGCTCCTTATTTGTATAATAAGGATCAATATAGTACCTACATCATGGGGCTAAGTGAGAGGATTAAATGATTATGCAAAATGCTTAGAAGAGTAACTGGCACATAGTTAAGTGCTACGTAAGTTATTGTTAGTGTCGAGGATACACCTTGTATAGCCCATCCTCAGTGATCCATTATGGTTGACAGTGACAGTAAAGAATACATGTAGTCTCAGTTTCCCATAGCCATATAAGTGATTTGCACAGCTGGACAGCATCACAGGTAGGATGGACATTGTATAAGGAAACATGTGTCTACAATGTTCTTCGCAGTGTGCTTCAGGTAAGACAAAATGTCAAACACTCTTAATTTCTAGAAATTCCCTGGCTGATGAGGAGACAAAAACTGATGGTGGATGAAATAGAGATTAATTAAATTCTAACATGAGGGTTAACTGCCTTCCGAGTGTAGTAGGAATTCAGAGAATGGAGAAGTCTTTATGGATCATACCATCTTAGTAGAGAAAGCAGGGCTTGAACTAGGCCTGGAATAATGGGTGAGATTTTATTGAATGGTAAGAAGGTGATAGACAATTCTGAACATAAAAAACTGCCCCCAGTCTAGACTATCATGCATTTTTTGTTCTAACCTTTCTCCCCAACTTGTTAAATAAGCAGCAGCAAAGAAAGGAAAAAGTGAATAAGGAGGCCACAAATGCCATAAGCCCATGAAATCATAAATTGTTTTATATTGAAGGAATTTAAGAACAAAGAATTCATGGACAGAACATAGGTGTTCCAGGAACTTGGGTGGAAGAGAATTTCTTCTTTATATTCCTAACCTCCCACTGAAATTTAATGTTTTCTTAATTATGAATATAGGCAATAAACCACAATTAGCATTAGCACAGATTTTTTTCGTCTAAGATTGTAACTATACATGTATCTTGAAATATCATTTATACTCATTTCCTTTGCTGTATGTTTGAAGCCTACTGCTATTCTTATTATTTAATAGTTAATTTAAAAAGTAGGGGCCCCTGGGTGGCTCAGTCGGTTGAGCGTCTGACTTCGGCTCAGGTCATGATCTCGCAGTCTGTGAATTCAAGCCCCGCGTCAGGCTCTGTGCTGACAGCTCAGAGCCTGGAGCCTGCTTCAGATTCTGTGTCTCCTTCTCACTCTGACCCTCCCCCACTCATGCTCTGTCTCTCTCTGTCTCAAAAATAAATTAAAACATTAAAAATTTTTTTTAAAAAAGCAAAGGTATTTCTATATCAAATGAATAGGATCAATGAATTTATTATTAGATAACATTTCAATGCAATTTGTTTCCTTTGTAAACTAGTGTATGTTATGTATTTTATTTTATACATTTAAAAGCATTATTCTGGGGGTGCCTGGATGGCTCAGTCTGTTAAGCATCCGACTCTTAGTTTCAGCTCATGTCATGATCTTACCATTCTTGTGTTCAAGCCCCACATCGAGCTTTGTGCTGACAGCCTGGGGCCTGCTCTGGGTTGTCTCGCTCCCTCTCTCTCTGCCCCTCCCCACTCACACACACATTCTCTCAAAATAAACAAATAAACTTTAAAAATAAAAAATAAAAGTATTATTTTGAAAAGGAGTTTATGGATGTGGGAATCTATTGGATTTTTAGGTAACCACATCCATAGTAGACTCATACTGAGCTGACAGTCAACTAAAATCCCTTTTTTGAACATGTTAGTTTATTCTGTATTTATTTCCTAATGTAGGCAATTAATATTACTGTCCAGCCAATGGCTGCAACTGATTGACAAATGTCATGCAATTCTTAAAACAGCATTTTATATTTACCTGCATAAATATTAAACACCTGAAGTGATAACTTACAAGATATTTTCTATATTCAGATAGAGCTGATTAACAATAATTATATATTTCTTTTATTCCTGGTTTTATTGAAATATAATAGTTATATAACATTATATTAGTTTAAGGTGTACATGATTTGATATATATATACGTTGGAAAATGATTGCCACAATAAATTTAGTTAACATTTATTGCCTCACAGTTACAAAATTATTTTCTCTTGTAATGAGAACATTTAAGGTTTCCTCTCTTAGCAACTTTCAAATATAAAATACAGTACTATTAGCCATAGCATCCATGCTGCACATTACATCCCCAGTATTTATTTATCTTATAACTGGAAGTCTGTACCTTTTGACTACCTTCCCCCATTTCCCTCACCACTGTCCCCCCTCTGGCAATCTGTTTTCTGTTTCTACGAGTTCAATTTTTTTTAGGTTCCACATATAAGTGAAATCAAACAGTAATTGCCTTTCTATGTGTGACTTTCTTCTTTAGCATAATACCTATAAGGTCCATCCACATTGTCAGAAATGGCAGGATTTCTTTCTTTCTTATGGCTGAATACTACTCCACAGTATGTATGTATGTGTATATGTGTGTACATATACATATGTATATATACTTATATGAACATATTACATTTTCTTTATCCATTCATCTGTCAGTGAACACAGGTTGTTTCCATGTCTTGGCTATTGTAAATAATGTTGCAATCTTACATGATAGTACAGATATCTTTTCAAGATAATGATTTTATTTCCTTTGGATATACACCCAGAATGAAATTCCTGAATCATATGGCAGTTCTTTTTTTTTTTTTTTTAAGGCAAAGTGAACCATCTCTTTTATTTATTTGTTTGTTTTTAAGTTTTTACTTAAATTCCTGGTAGTTATATTTTTAATTTTTTGAGGGACATCCATACTGTTCTTCATAGTGGCTGCACCAATTTACATTCACACCAACAATACACAAGGGTTCCCTTTTCTCAGCATGCCCACCAACACCTGTTATCTCTTGTCTTTTTGATGATAGCCATTCTATTCTATTAGGTGTGAAGTGATACCTCAATTGTGTTTTTGATTTGCAATTCCTTTATGTTTAGTAGTGTTGAGCAACCTTTTCATGTAGTGTTGGCCATTTATATGTCTTGCTTGGAAAAATGTCAGTTCAGTTCCTCTGCCCATTTCTTAATCAGATTGTTTTGGGGGTTTTGCTATTGATTTTTATCCTTCATTTCATTAGTGTGGTATATCACATTGATTGATTTGCAGATGTTGAACCATCCTTGCATCTCTATAATAAATCACACTGGATCATAGTATATGATCCTTTTGATGTACTTCCTGTATGCAAATAAATCTGCCAAGCAAAAATTATATATTTCTTCTAAATACATCAGTGCTTTTTGGTTTGCTTTGTAGGGTGGGAAATAGAGAATGACTGTTTTGGTTATATTGCTGTGTAAACAAACCACCACAAAACTTACTGAGTAAAACAGTAATTTTATTATATGTAAGCCTTCTGTGGATCTGGAACTTGAGCAGGACACAGCAAGTATGCTCCATGGATAGACTGTTCCATGATAGATAGGTCCTCAGCTGGAAAGATTTGGTGACTGAAGGTAGGAATCAACTAGGAGTATCTTCACTCCATGTCTAGTGGTGCATGCCAGCCATCAGCTGGGACCTCAGTTGAGGCTGTCCTCCAGAGCACCTATATGTAGCCTTTAGAGCACATGGCTTGGGCTTCCTCACAGCATGGAGGCCTCACCTTACATGGCAGTTGAACTCCTTAGATGGCAGTTCAGGCTTCTAAAAGTGAGTGTCCTAGAAAACAAGGTAGAAGCTGCCTGGTCTTTTATGATCCATTATAAAGCATCACATCTGTCATACTCCATTGGTTGCAACAGTCACCCAGATTAAAGGGGAAAAGAATTAATTTGATGTCATTTGCTGCCATTTGATCACACTTTACAAGACCACTTTGTACAAGAGCATGTGGAATGGGTGGTGCTGTGCAGTTATCTTTGGAAAATACAATCTTTACCTGTGAATAGGTGCAAAACTGTGGTAGTATTTGAACAAGTGGTCAGCCAATGTCATGTTTTTGTGGAATCATTATAGGCGAAACATCATTTATGTAAATGGCTCAGATTTGAACTTGAGGGTTATAATTATGTTGTCTATCATTCTAGGAATGAAATTCCTCATTTGATTAGGGTTGGAGGGGAAGGTCTTTTCCAAATCTGAAAATTTGATCTTTCCAAAACTTACAGCTTTGTGTGTTTATTAACAGAAGGTCTGCCACAATTATTATTTGGCATATATAATAATGAGAGAAGGAAAAAAAGGTTCAACTCCACTAAAAGTTTTGTTATATAGAGGAACCACAAGGGTAAACTTCATAGTGTATGAATTATACTGCAATAAACCTATTTTTTAAAAGAATCATAAATATAAATGTTAGCCAATGGTATACATGCCAAAGTCATTAGAGGTAAAGTCTACTGATATCTACAAACTATTTTGAAATTCACCAAAAAATAAAATAGATGGGTGGCTGGATAGATGTTTACAGAGATGATAAATTGAGTACAGAAAAAAAGTTGTACAATTCAGATGTGGTTATATGAATGTTATCTTAAAAAATTCTTTCAATTTTTCTATAGGTTTGAAATTTTTCCCAATAAAATATTGGGAAAAATCAGGAGACAACACTGAACAATCACTAGAATGGCCTAAATTTTTTTTGTATTTTTCAAGTGTTCATTCAAAGTTCTGACATAGTTTTGATATACTAACTACTACATCACCTATTTAACTGGACAATTACTTGGTAATAGAGAAAGCAGAAAGGAAGAGTTAAACACAAAACCTTACCACAGTCCTGGGACTGTCAAATCAGAAACATTCAAGACAAGTAATTATAATTAAAATTTTGCCACTAGAAAAGCAAAAACTCTACACTTAATGTGTAAACAGAGTGTGATCTCCATCTCGAATATTGTTTGCCCTGTTAAAATCTTACACCTCTTTTTTTCTCTCTAGGCAATTACTTTTAATTTTTTTCCTTTTCTTTGACCTCAGCAATATGTTCCCTGTTTACATTATTCATGGAATCATGAAGGGTCACTATTGTCTGCCCAATCCCAAAATAGTTTGGCACTTTTTCAAATTGGTTTGCTTGAATTGTACTGAAGTGGTAACCCGCTGATGCAGGCATACACTCCAGCACTCTTGTGCTCTAGTCAGGCCAAAAAAAAAAAAAAAAAAAAAGATAAAAGGAATGAAAGTGTCTTTCGGTTGCTAAGCAAAGGAGTAGCTGGTAAGGAATAATAAAACTTTAGAATTTTTTAAGTCCTGTGGTAAAATTTGTACACATTGAAACAGTTAATACCTTAACTGAGAATAGTACTCACTAACCAATTGAGGTCACTCAACAGAACAAGTAAACATTGAAATTGCCCTTTTAAAGTGTCCATCAGTGCCCGGTCCTGACTGTGACATGCTAGGTAGAACCCTCGCACTTAAGAAACGTAAGCACCATAAGTAGGAAGAAAAGTTGGAGAGGACACCAGGGCATGAGCAGATTCGCACTGCAAGATAAAGCAAAAAGAAGATAAGTGCCAAGGACCAGATGGAATGAAATCATGTTCCCCTGGCTCTCTTGCCCAACCTGAGAAGCCAGGCCAGGGGAGTTTGTGATCGTGGTACAAGAATGGGGGGCTATTGCTAATGCATAAGCTGCCCCATCAGTCAAAATCTCTATTCAATATGCTTGATACCTCCCTATTTTGTATTTAGTTTTGGATTCTTATCTGAAACGTGGCAGCTTTGGGAGCTGACTCATATTTTGTTCTGCTTGACTTTCATTTCCAAGTACATATTCAGGCTTTGTTTGCCCAGTTTTGTTGTTTGTGTGGTTGAATGCTATCCCTGGAAAGATGTACTTTTGAGCTAGTGTGAAGTCAATGACTTCCCTTCAGCATTCATGAGGAAGTTCTGAAGTTTCTGTTTCAAGGCTTTGACATGTCAGCATGTGTAAATCTACTCTGATGCCAAGATGCCTTATGCCAATAGGTTCCTTTTGATCTTGGTATGCAAGATTTTCCTTGTGGCTATTAACCTGTTGCCATTAAAAGAAACAAAATTATACGATTATGGTCTACAACATAGGTTATAGCAAATATAATTAGTACTATACCACAACACTGCTTTTGGTTTCTTAGAATTTTTCACTATTTTGGCACTTTAAAAAAAATCTGTTTTCTAAAACTGCATTCAACTCCTGATTTTCCATTCAACCCATGATGATGCTTCCCGACTGCTCAGCTGGAATCTGGATTTGCCTTCTTTCATTCAGCATACTTTTGAACCAGTGGCAAGTCTTGTTGTGGAGAATATTTGGGGTAGCAAATTCTAATTTGGCAGCACCCTGGGGACATTAATCAATCAGAAAATATAAATGAGCAAATCATTTCTCAGATGAAATGCTTCGATTGAGAACAATATTGAAATGAAAACACCAAAATGTTGACTGAACTAAAAACATGTTTACAGTTCGTTGGAACCATGGTACTATTGATTTTATTTTTATTGCTTTTATGAGGCTTGATCTTTCAGCCTTTATGATTTAAATAATTGGCAATCACTTCTTAGCTGTTCTAAACCTGAGTTCACCTTTACTACTTGCTCCCTGACTGATACCATAACCCTCTCCATTGCCTTCCTCATTTCCATTATATCCCCATCTCAGCCTGATACACAATCCCATCATCAGAAGCTTTCACAATAGGTTGTTGCTCCATAGTATATTATTGGGTGAAAATTATTAATTTAACTGTAGTTGGTATCATCAGCATATAAACATGCACAGTATTTCATATATTTAAGTAACTGAAACATTCCTCAGATAAAAAGCACACTTTCCCAAGTTGGCCACTGGAAGTAAGAGAAGACTTCCCACAGAAAACTTTTAAAATACTGTTTTTGTTGTCTGTTTTCAGTGTTTATTCTTTTGTCCAGTAAGTTAATCATTAAGATTTGAAAATTCAGGAAGGAGGCAGTACTTGATTTCTACTACACGGATTGGGGAGAATGGTAATCTTGAAAATGTTGAGCTAGAATGAATTTAATTAGAGTCATTCACTTTAAAATTTAACAGTGTTTGTGATTATCATTGTTTATATTCCCATAGTTTAATAACTTAGCATCTGTGACTTCTCAGTGATAATGCCTAGTAAAAGTGCCTGTTTTAAAAGCTTCCTGTGGAGGAGTGCCTGGGTGGCTCAATCAGTTGAGCAACCAACTCTTAGTTTTGGCTCAGGTCATGATCCCAGGGTTGTGGGATCAAGCCCCCAGTCGGGCTCCGTGCTGAGAATGGAGCCTGCTTAAGATTCTCTGCGTCTCTCCCCTACACACACTCACTCTCTGTCTTTCTCTCTCTAAAATTAAAAAAAAAAAAAAATTAGATAGATAGATAAAAAGCTTTCTTGGAAGAAAGTAAGCCTTGCAGGCAGGCCAGGCAGCATAATTTGTAGGGCCCCACGAAAATGAAAGTATAGGGCCCTTTGTTCAAAAAACTGGAAAAAGTGCTATTAAAAGTAGAAAAATATGGGGTGCCTGGGTGGTTCAGATGGCTAAGCATCAGACTTGATCTTAACTCAGGTCATGATCTGAGCTGACAGTGCAGAGCCTGCTTGGGATTCTCTCTCTCCCTCTCACTCTCTGCCCCTTCCCTGTATACACACTGTCTTTCTCTCAAAATACATAAACAAACTTTTAAAAAAAAATACTAAAATATGAAGCTTTTTCCTTTCTTCCATGGTCTCTGCCCCAACCTACAGTAGTGTTTCCATTTGCTAATTTAGGTCATGCTCCTTCAGGCACTTGGATACTCTTAGAGCACAGAATCTCGCATGCCCTGGGGCCTCTCCCTATGACTTGAGGGAGGAAAGGGGGTACAAGCAGCCCATCAGATGTCATGTTCCCCTCCTGCCAGCCACCAGACTGATAACACTGTGCCTTGGCCAGAGATGGGAAAGTTGAGCCAGTCTTCTCTCTTTCCTACAGCCTCACTGCCCCAACCCACATCGGGTGGGTATTGCATCCTCCGCATTGGAACATGACAGTTTCCACATTGCGACCTCCACAATGGATCATAGGTGACAAGAAGCTTGCCCCTTCCCAGCGCCCACCAAATGCTCTGTGATACTGCCCACCCTAGGCAGGACAGCTGCCTCCATGTTCTACTTCAAGATGTGGGGTGCATGCCAACCCTGACCCTTCCTGCACCAACCCAGGCCCTGAACAGGGGCAGAGAGCAACAACATGCACTAGAAAGGGAGGCCAGGGAATGGGAGAGTGGTGGGGGCTAAAGCCCCAGGAGATGGCAGAGCAGGCAGTGGAAGACGCATCGTGGGAGACCAGGAGGAGGGAACGCTACATACAGAGGCCAAGTCCCCTCCCCTCCTTACATTCTCAACTGTCCCATCAGACTCCATCTATAGAACACAAATCTACAGATACAATTATTAAGAATGTCAGCCCCAATTTCTCACTCTCAAAATAAATTAATGAAAAAAAAATTTCAAAACAGCAGTCATAGAACATGAAATCCCAAGTGCTGGGCCTTTCTATGTGACACCCATGAAACTGCCTGCAGGCTAAACCCAGTCTACCCATAAATAATAAGATAATGGCTAATATCTGATATGCCAGACACTGTTCTAAGCATTTTACATGTATTAATTCATCAATCCTCAAAAGATTTTATGAAGTATGTCCCATTGTTATCTACATTTTACAGATGAAGCTACTGGTATCCAAGGTCACTCTAGTAAAGGGCACACTGAGGATTCAAACCCAGGCAGTCTGGCTCCCAGAGATCCTTACTGGAGAGCAAAGAGAGGAATGAGTAAACGACACATTCGCTGAAAAAGCAAATCATAATTATAATCACTGTGCAGTGTTGGAGTCTTTGTCTTTTTTAATTTTTTTTAAGTTTATTTATTTTGAGGGGGGGAGCATGAGAAGGGTAGGGACAGAGAGAGAGAGAGAGAGAGAGAGAGAGAATCTCAAGCAAGTTCCACACTGGTAGTGCAAAGCCCAACAAGGGGCTCAATCCCGTGAACTTCAAGATCATAACCAGAGCCGAAATTGAGAGTCAGCTGCTTAACCAACTGAGCCACCCAGGCACCCCAGGAGTCTTTGTCTTAAAGCAGATTTCTAGAAGATAAGATACTGATTGATTGTAGATACCTTGGGTACTTACTTGTAATAGGTGATTGCCTTGATATAATCAGAGCATCAAAAGGAACTAGAAATATATAGGCTTCTCTATGAAGTAATGTCAAAGGACTGGAGAGATTAAATGAAGAGCAGAGGGAATCTGTGGATACTCCTAGAATTGTAACCTTCTGCACATGTCTCCTCCAGCCTTCACGCTGCATTGCCCTGTCCAGGGTTATGCAGCTAATTAATGATAGAGCTGGACCCCAGACCTCTTTGTCACAGACAAGGAAGTGGAATGGAAGTTACCTCTGTTACCAGTCACCTCTGTTGTATTCTTGGCATGTGCTTAGACCTCTCCTTGAGAAAGCTGGACTAGGGAGAAATAGTGTGGGGCAGGGAATAAGGGAGTGTCAACCAATGTCTACTATAATGCTGACTTTATTTCCTTTTTATCTCCCTTATTAAAGGCGATTTCACATTTCATTGTGTACAATACTCATGTGGACTGCAACCACTTCACTGTAATCATAATTGCTAATATAGTCACTATTTTTTTTTCTCTTTTTTTTTTTTTAATTTTTTCAACGTTTATTTACTTTTGGGACAGAGAGAAACAGAGCATGAACGGGGGAGGGGCAGAGAGAGAGGGAGACACAGAATCGGAAACAGGCTCCAGGCTCTGAGCCATCAGCCCAGAGCCTGACGCGGGGCTCGAACTCACGGACCGCGAGATGGTGACCTGGCTGAAGTCGGACGCTTAACCGACTGCGCCACCCAGGCGCCCCAACAGTAGTCACTATTTTAATTAAAATGGCTATTATAAAATCTTGACTAATTATAATGGAGGAGTTGCTGGGTCAACTTGTCTAACCCATCCCTCCAAAATAGGGGAATTCAAAGATAATATGTAATGTAACCCCTTGACACCTGTGCTTTAAAATTGCTAACAAAATAGGTTCTAATAATTCTCATTAACATTATTTGTGAAATTTGCAAGTAACAAGGCCAGAGGCCATAATAGTTGCTTCCTCCACTTTCTTTTTTACTCCGGAGTATAATGTTCCATATGTATGGAATAAGAGTCAAAGCCGGTCTGTTTATTTAGCCAGTTTATTGAGGAAGCTCAACTCTAGAAGTATAGACATTAAACAATTTTCTTTGTTCTCATGGTGGCTTTCAACTGTCAAGTCTTTTCCTTAAGTATATCTTTGTCCTATTTAACGACTTTGGGGTCACATGTTTATTAAAATTCGTATTGTTTAAAACTTTAATCTTAAGTGCAGTTTAAAATCTCATCTGCCCTTTACTCAGTGCAGGTTTAAACTGGGATAGTCACCGTTTGAGGAGTTGAAGGTACTAGAGAATAGAGTCTGGTTATGAAGATTTGGGCTTTCTCTCCTCTTCATAAGGCCCAGTTCCTCCAACTTATACGGTCGGGGAGAATGGAGTGGTAACAGAGTATGTGTTTCTTTACACAGCCGGCCACTCTTAGGGTCCCCTGTTGATTATGACTACTTCTCTGACTATCTCTGAGGCAGGCATCCAAGTGCCGGTCCTCCCGAGGACTAGATATCTGAGTGTCTCAGAGGGCACCGTAGGGTTCGTTTTCCACACCGTGGTGTGTTCTGACGTCAGAATGCAGCAGTTGTTCCACCTCCTCTCCTGCCCACAGTGGTGCACCTCACCAGCCTCTTTCTGACAGGCTTCCCTTGCCAAGCAGGACATCATCTGGGGTAGTACCCCAGCGAGCTGACTGAAACGTACCTGCCACATGTCGCAAGGGACTTTCCTACGTCCTCACTAGGCCAACCCGTGGAAATGCACGCTTTTCCTCCACTGCCCCTCTGTCTGCCCTGCCAGTCCTCCCTAGTTCTCTCTGCCTTGCTCAAGTAGGCACAGGGACGGATGAGCACATTCTCTACACAGATGTGCAGATTCCCTACACAGATGTCTAGTGGTGAATTAAATGCCAATCTTTTCATTTTACAGCCAGTCTGTTGGAGCTCCACCAGCACCTTTGCACTAGCTTTACAGAGTAGAATCTTCTCTCACTATAAACATTGTATTTCCCACAAAGACCAGTGGCCCCATAACTCTTAGCCTCTTTTCCTCGAACCTCTTATGTGGTGGTTGGGGTGATGGCTGTGGTACATTTTGCTACCATTAGTCTTGGGAGGTGTCTGGGCCCAACTGCTAAGGACTCCGCTCCTTTAGGCCTGACTTTGTCAACGAGGAGTCCATCCTGTCAAGCAACAGTACAAGTACCACTCACCATGCTTTTACAATTTTACTGATCAAAGGAATAATTTTTAATGCACAGCAAAGTCCTTGAAAAGTCCTTGGCACACAGTAAAAATTAACGTTCATTCTTTTGCCCTTTCAAAAAATACAGAGATTCCAAGAGAAGGCTTAGCAAAGGAGGATAGGATATCAAAAAGACTTTGACAAAATGAACAGAATTGGAAAAAAAGGTAGTTCAGCCACAGGAACACATGAACAGAGGTTGAGATATGGAAAAGTGGAGAGCAGATTCGGAGAAAGTGAGTAAACTTTTTGGTAGCAGAAAAACAGCATATTGAATTAGAAAAACAGGCTGGGAGGGCCACCTGGGTGGCTCAGTCAGTTAAGTGTCTGATTTCGGCTCAGGTCATGATCTCACAGTTCGTGAGTTTGAGCCCCGGGTGAGGCTCTGTGCTGACATCTTGGAGCCTGGAGCCTGCTTCAGATTCTGTGGATTCTGTGGCTCCCTCTCTCTCTGCCCATCCCCCCTTGCACTCGCAACCTCTCTCTCTCTCAAAAATAAACGTTAAAAATATTAAAAAAAAGAAAAGCAGGCTGGGAACATCTGATCAGGGGGTTTTAATGAAGACAGGATTAAGGAATGTAAATCAGGGCACAGTGGAAAGGCTTTTCAGCAAAGAAAGTGGCATATTGAAAATGGCACATTTGAAGAAGTTGACTCTTAGGTAACATGCAGAATGGAGTGGAAAAAAGGAGACCAGTGAGGTAGTATTGTAACAAATTAAAAAAGGAAGAAATGAGGGGCAGAGGTGCAGTGCAGGGGAGCACATAGAAAAGGAAAATATAGGGGCACTTGGGTGGCTCAGTCGGTTAAGTGTCCGACTTCGGCTCAGGTCATCATCTCATGGTTCGTGAATTCAAGTCCTGCACTGGGCTCTGTGCTGACAGCTCAGAGTCTGGTGCCTGCTTCAGATTCTGTGTTTCCCACTCTCTCTCTGCCCCTTCCCTGCTCTCTCTCTCTCTCTCTCTCTCTCTCTCAAAAATAAATACTAAAACAAAAAGAAAAGGAAAATATAAGCAATATTGGAATCATTTGTGATTTTTGGTGACTAATCTTATAGGCTAGGATATGCCGGCATGTCCAAAATGCATGCTGTGTAACACTGTTCCTATCAGATGCACCAAGTCAGCAAAGCATTCTCTAGTCAAATGAGCTGAGGAAACTCAGCATAATGCTTAGGGATTCAGAATTAAAGTAACATAGCAATCCTAAAGGAACAAGAAAAAATACGTAACTTAGTTTAATGTAACATTTCCCAAAGTCATTTGATTATAAAACCCTCTTTTTTATAACTTCTATCGTACAGATTCAGTGTTCAAAAAAACACTTTGACAACCACTACACCATGTTATACTGTTATGAATAGACTAACATGTTGATGTGCACATTAATATTGTAATGTTACTTGGCAAACAAAAAACAAAAGTATAATTTATGACAAACTCAACTTCTGGGTAGAAAATACTTCTTCTTGGACTCTCTAAACTTGAGCTATATCTTTTGAAGCTTGACCTTGTCTCTTACTCAAAATAAAATATTCTTTTGTAACATAAGACCAAGCACAAGTGGCTCAAATTTTATAAATTCTGGGATTGACTTTTGTGGCCTTAAGAAACATATACCTCAATATTTGTGTCCTCAGCTCAGGTCTCGGGGAAAAAAAAAAGAGCTTTATTTCTAAATTTATTTTATTATTTATTTTGAGAGAAAGAGTGCACACATGTACATGGGGGAAGGGCAGAGAGAAAGGAGAGGAGAGAGAGAGAGAAAGAGAGAGAGAGAGAGAGAGAGAAGGGAAAGAGGAGAGAGGAGAGAGAATACCAAGCAGGCTCCACACAGCTAGCTCGGAGCCCAATGCGGGACTCAGTTCCATGAACTGGGAGATGATGGCCTGAGCTGAAATCAAGAGTTGGATGCTTAACCGACAGAGCCACCCAGGTGCCCCAAGAGCTTTATTTTTAGAGTGCTTTTCCCCTTTAAAGTGAGCACATGTAAAACAAGGATTTTGTTCAGAGAGTAATAAGATGAAAGCATTCTCATTCATTGTATATTATGTTACACACAATAAGTGCTAACTAAAACTTTGAAAGTAAGGCAGATATTAATTACACTTTATACACAGAAATTTGAGACTTAACGATGGCAGTTTATTGGCTCAGGATAGCCAGTTTATGATAGAACCAGGACTTAAGAGAATCAAGTCACTTGTTCTTTCTAATAAAGCACTCCACCTTAAAGAATAAAAGTAAAATAACCACTTTTGTTGAATGTCAAAAGGACTTTTCCTTTATTTGTGAATTATTCCAAACTTCTAAAGAGACCTAGTCACAAAAGCGACTGTGTTCACATTTATTCCTGGCCAGAGGTCCCTCCCTTCCACACAATTATTAATGTCATTGAATGTAGTAAATGTGTCTACCTTGCCTTTACACTTTCACTGTATCCACTACAGAATACCAAAGACTAGTAAACGCTGACTCTCAGGGCAGGAATTATGCCCAACTGAGTAATAAATAAGCTGAGACTCAAGTAGTGAATCACTATGGTCCCTGGGCAGGTTGATGCCAGGCAGAGCACACATCTTAAATGTCTTTTAGCACAAACACCACGTAGCACTGTGCATGCAGAATAGGTTCTCCAGGTACACATCTGTTGAATGGCCCCCAGTTTGTATATCTCCAGTATATTTCTTCACTTGAACAGTCTCATCTATCTCTAAAATAATAGTGCCCGTTACTTTATTTATTTGTTTGTTTGTTTATTTAAGTAAGCTCTACACCCAACATGGGGCTTGAGCTCATGACCCTGAGATCAAGAGTTGCATGCTCTACCAACTGAGCCAGCCAGGCACCCAATAATGCCCATTACTTTAAATCAAGCATGATTATTGCTATGATATTATTTTTTTAAGCTAATAAACAAAAGCTGATAAAAGAAATAAACTTCAGGGCGCCTGGGTAGCTCAGTCGGTTAAGTGACCAACTTCGGCTAAGGTCATGATCTCACAGTCTGTGAGTTGGGCTCTGTGCCGACAGCTCAGAGCCTGGAGCCTGCTTCCGATTCTGTGTCTCCCTCTCCCTCTGCCCCTCCGCTGCATGTTCTCTGTCTCTCTCTCTCTCTCTCACAAATAATAAACATTAAAAAAAAATTTTATTTTAAGAAATAAACTTCACTTCCAACAATGGGAAAATGGTGAAATAAGTTTTAAAAGCCATTTGTTTTATATCTTTAATAATGTTCAAATACTAGGTTAATAAAGAGGGAAAAATGATTTTATTTTATCATTTTTCTCATATTACATTTTTTGATGTCTTTTATAAAATATTTTGCCATGATGATATATATAGTTACATAGTTGTTCATTCTGAAAAATGGCTCTGATAATAAAGAATATGTAATCTGTTAAAAGGAAGGATAGTTACCTCAAGGAATGCAAGTAGGGAGTTAGGAGTAGGGAGGGGCACTCTTAGTTTTTGCTTCACATATATTTTGTGTTACGTTTTATAGGATATTTGTTTATTAGAAGTGTATATTACTGTGATAATTTTTTTCAAAGTTCAAAAACTGATTTTAAAGAATTTTGGCATATAACTAACTTAGTGGGCACCTACACTTTTGTCAAAAAATTAAGTATTTCGAACACATGGAGACTCTACAGAAGCTTCTATGTATCCATCACCTAATTGTGGCAAACACGAACATTTTAGGGAAGCACATTGTTGAAAAAGTAAATACCCCAAACGTGCCCTGTTGACCAAGAGTAAATGTGAGTTCCTAGGTTCTTCCTGTCTGAATCAGTATCGGTACAGAACATGGCATATGCCATGGTAGCCCCAAGTCTCACACCACACCACCCTGCTGCAGAAACGATCGTAACCTTTGGTTGCTGGGCAATGGACAACATGGCAAACCTAGCTCCCTTCACTTCTACATTTATTTATCTAGATTAATGATGTAGACCATCATAAACAAACAAGATATTTGGTATATAAATAGGGTGGCTTAATGCATTTCAGGAAATTTTAAGATTTTCCTTAGTGTCCATGTGTACTTTTGGTGCTTTTAACCTCGAAAAGAGATATAGGTTGTTTGGAAACCAAAATTAAAGTTGCATTGAAAGACTACAATATAATGTCCTTACCTCATGATAAATAGTACCCTGAATCTTAGGGAGGCACGCTGGGCTTTCTATTTGAATTGTTTCCTAACAAATAGAGAGAAGTTATAGAATTATTCATTTATATTAAAGCACAGAATACTCTTATTAGATAGAGGAAAGAATCTCAAGTAATTCTTGACTCTCATTCTCTACCAGAATTCAAAGGAAAATCAAACCCAAAAGATTTTTTTTTAACCAGTAAAACAAAAGGTTATAATTACAGCTAATTTTAGAACGTGCTTATTTATTTGTAAAGGTGAAGAAAGTGAGAAATGCAATAGATTTTGAAGTTTGTAGAAGACATGACATGTACCATCAGTTGTGACTGCTGTACCACACCACATTAACAGTACAGAACCTCCTCTGTCTCCACGCAGATTGTTTCCGCAATTAGTATCTATGTACTAAGTTAGCAATAAAAACATACATGGGTCCCTTTCCTTGGGCTCTGAGGTTCTTACAGAAGTATTGCAAATATAATGTGAAATAATAGATAATTATTTTAGCAGTGAAGTGTAAAATGTCACCCATGAAAAAAATGGCTAATAAAAATAATAGTAGATATCAATAGTGCCATACAAGAAATTAGACGTCAGGTGTCAAAAAAACCACTTTTTATTATACTCTACTCCCCCTTTTACTGGTTATCATGGTAATTTATATTAGTGAGAAAGCTTTGGGGCTTTCTGTCTGCATAACTGCTTCACTTATATAATGAATTGACCCATTTGCTAATAAAATTCAAACACTGGCTACCCTTCTTATACATCCAGTCAGTTCTATCATAGAATCAGTGGGCATAAGCAGAATTATCAAATTAGTTATGAGTGGGAGTGTGTGACACAGCCTAAATGAGGGCTCTTATCAAAAATGTTTATGTTTTCTTCTGCCTTGTCTACATATAATTCAGCCACACTGACTACAGAACTATTTGTTTGGCTGAAATTTGTCCATCTTCAGATAGGTTAGTGGCTATTAATTGGTGAGATTATCTTATTTAAAAAGTCAATTTAAGGGGGTGCCTGTGTGGCTCAGTTGTTTAAGCATCCGACTTTGGCTCAGGTCATGATCTCGCAGTTCGTGAGTTCGAGCCCCGCGTGGGGCTCTGTGCTAACAGCTCAGAGCCCAGAGCCTGCTTCAGATTCTATGTCTCCTCCTCCTCTCTCTGCCCCTCCCATGCTTATGGTCAATATATAATAAAAGTTATATATATATATATATATATATATATATATATATATATATATATATATTAAAAAGCCAATTTAAGAAAAGTCTTATAGTGATATCAACAAGATGACAGAATAGGAAGCCCCAGACCCTCCTTCTTCCCACAGAGACACCAACTCATCAATAATACAAGGACCCGTTTCTTGATGAGAAATCTAGAAACCCGTTAAGAGACTCCCACATCCCAGGTGCGCTCAAAACCAGTTGCACCGAAGCCAGTAGGAAAACCCACAGCACCCTCTCACCATAGTCCTCTGCCTGGTACAGCACCAGGCATTCTGGAGGATACCCCCACCTCCTGGCTTCTCCTTGGAAAGAAAAAGAGAAACCTGGACCCTAAGTCCTATGTTCTGACTCTTGACAGGGAGTGGGGTGGAGCGGACATCCTGAGGAACTAGCTTCTGTCTTGCCTGCCTCAGAGCACTAATGGGACCCAGCATACCCTAGACGCCTGAGGGCCACAAAGAACAAAAAAGAGTTGGCAGGATGCCTGGGTGTCTCAGTTGGTTAAGCGGCTGACTCTTGGTTTCAGCTCAGGTCATGATCTCACAGTTTGTGAGATCGAGCCCTACATGGGGCTCTGCGCTGACAACTCCAAGCCTGCTTGGGATTCTCTCTCTCTCTCTCTCTCTCTCTCTCTCTCTCTCTCTCTCTCCCTCAAAATAAATAAATAAACATTTTAAATAAATAAATAAATAAATAAATAAATAAATAAATAAAGGTGGGTGACATGCTGCTGCTCCAGAGTTCCAGTAGTACAACAGAGACCTATACAGCTCAGTGGCCCCTTCCTCAGGGGAAAAGGGAATACAGGGCATAGCCAATGTTCTGGCTTTTCAAGAAGCTGCCCAAGGAACTGGTTTTTGTCTCATCTCCGTGACAATAGTTTGGGCAATGATTTCTTGGTTATACACCAAAAGCTCAGGCAACAAAAACAAAAATAGACAAGTGGAACTACATCAAACTAAAACGCTTTTGCACAGTAAAGGAAACAGTCAACAGAATGAGAAGACAACCTACTGAATGAGGGAAAATATTTGTATATCATATATCTGATAAGGGCTTAAGATCCAAAATATATAAAGAATTCCTACAACTCAAAAGCCATAAAAATAATAACCCAACTGAAAAATGGGCAGAGGAACTGAATAGACATTTCTCTGAAGAAGACATACAAGTGACCAATAGACGTACGAAAAGCTGCTCAACATCACGAATCATCAGAGAAATGCAAATCACAACCACAATGAAATATCACCTCACACCTGGTAGAATGGCCATAATAATAATAATAATAATAATAATAAATAATAAAGTATTATTTTTCAAAACCTCCCAACAAAGAGAAGCCCAGGGTCATATGGTTTCAGTGGGGAACTCTACCAAAAAAATAAGTGAATATGTGGAGAAATTAAAGCCCTTGTGCACTGCTGGTGGGAATTAAAATCATGCAACCTCTATGGAAAATAGTGTGGAGATTCCCAAAAAAAATGTAAAAAAGAGTTATCATTTGATCTAGCAATCCTACTTCTGGATATTTATCCAAAAGAATTGAAATCAGTTTCTTGAAGAGATATTTGCACTCCCAGGTTCATTGCAGCACTATTCATAGGACGTAACGGGTGAAAACAGACTAAATGTCCATGGATGAGTGAATGAATTAAAAAATCTTGTGTGTACATACAATGGAATATTATTTGGTCGTAAAAAAAGAAGGAAATCCTGTCACATATGCTATCACATGGATGAACCTAGAGAACATTATGCTAAATAAAAATTAAGCCAGTCACAGAAAGACAGATTCTGCACAATTTCACTTATATAAGGTATCTGTAGTAGTCAAATTCATTGAAGCAATAGAATAGTGGTTGGCACAGGCTAGCTAGCAGGTGGGGAAATGGGGAAATGCTAGAAATCTGCCACACGATGGTTATATGCCTGTGGTAACAATACTGTACTATGCACTTAAAAATTTGTCAAGAAGGTAGATCTCGCACGATATGTTTTTTCACCACAATAAAAAAAAAGAAAGAATGAAAAATCTAGTTATTTTGTTCTTATACATGAACATTCTTAGTGACAAACAGGGAATGTTTCAGTTTACACTGAATAAGACATGACAAATGAAAATATAGTGAGACAATTAAAATTCTCTAAGCCTGATGATTTCTGAAAAAATATTATATATGACTGTACAGCATTGAATTATAGCTTTCACTGTCTGCTTATGTTTATTTTCAAAAATGTGAAATTGACATTTATTGTGGATATCAGAGGAATTATTCTTCACTGTTGTATTTTAGCACTTGCTAATTTCTTTTTTTAACATTTATTTATTTTTGAGGGATAGAGCATGAGTGGGAGAGGAGCAGAGAGAGAGGGAGACACAGAATCTGAAGCAGGCTCCAGGCTCTGAGCTTTCAGCACAGAGCCTGATGTGGAGCTCGAACTCATGAACCGTGAGATCATGACCTGAACCAAAGTTGGATGCTTAACCAACTGAGCCCCCCAGATGCCTCTATTCTATTATCTTTTAATGTTTGTTTATTTTTTGAGAAAGAGAGAGAGACCGACAGAGGGTGAGTGGGGGAGGGGCAGAAAGAGAGGGAGACACAGAATCCAAAGCAGGCTCTGGGCTCTGAGCTGTCAGCACAGAGCCCGATGCAGGGCTCGAACTCACTCACAGTGAGATCATGCCCTGAGCTGAAGTCAGACACTTAACTGACTGAGCCACCCAAGCACCCCAGCACTTGCTAACTTTTTAAATGAAGTTTATTTATTTATTTTGAAAGAGAGAGAAAGAGAGCATGTATGTGAGCAGGGGAGGGGCCGACAGAGTGGGGAGAGAGAATCCCAAGCAGGCTCTGAAGTGTCAGCACAGAGCCCAACACGGGGCTTGAACTCACCAACTGCAAGATCATGACCTGAGCCAAAACCAAAAGTCAGATGCTTAACCGACTGAGCCACCCAGGTGCCCAGCACTTACTAACTTTTTATTTGTGATTTGTCCTATCTTCAGGCTATTTCAAATATGATTTCGTCATGGTAGACCCATAGAAATTATTTCCTTGACAGGTACAATATGTTCACAATAATTTCTCCAGTCTTTCTTTTTGGTGTCCAGTGTTGTTAACAGTGACAAACTACTTTGTTTTAAGTGAAATCTAGTCATTTTTATTTTAGTAATAATGATTCATTTTACAGAATCTCTTGTAGAAGTTCGTACTGTGTTACCATTATTTTAAAACTGTGTGACCTTTTGAGTTTTTAAAAAAAAGAAGTTGAAAACACCAATACATAGTGATACTCAACTGCCATGTTTGTTTATCTACAAATATCTTAGGTTATATTCATTGCTTGCTAAACTTCCTACTCTCTCTATACAAAACAAGCACATACTTGCCAGACCACAAGCAAATCCATAATTTGCATGATCAGTGTAAACATTTCTATTTATTTTGAACATACAGCATATTATTTATCTAAATATTTACCATAGAGTTCCCATTTCCCTAATCATTACTACCATTCATTACCCCGATTCTGAAAATGAAAATGAAGAAAATTTCTTTCCGAATTCTTAGACATGCATTGCCCCCAAGCTTTAAAAATAGCAAACACAGTTGCCAAGAGAAGCTTCAAGAAAGCCAATTTTAGGCCCAGAGGCTATAAAGTTGAAGGAATTATGTAGACATCTTTCCAAAATTTGTGTTGCATTATCTGATTTGGCTATCTGGCCTAAAGTTCACCAGGTAATTTCCAGAGCTATAATTCATTTTCACTTATGAGACCTGAGTCAGTTAGTGGGAAAAAGGTCTTTTTCCCCCTCTCTCAAGTGTTTCTAGTAATGCTTCCATGTACCATTAAGCTATTGGCACATTTTACTCCCAGAGGATAGATTTTGTTTGGCATCCTGAGGAATTTTGATATATTTAAGAAGGTGAGAAGTACACATTGGCATCATTTAAACAACATAAGTCTAAACCCAAATTGGCTTTCACATGCCAAAGATCTGCAATGTGCCAACTGTTTAATAGTACACAATAACTGTTCAACTACATAAGTTGATTTCAGCAAAACAGTTTGGTGTGGGTTTTATCCTGAATCATTTAGATACAATTATGCCTTATGGTGCCTTAATAATAGAGGCAAGTTGTCCATGACTCTCACATAAGCAGATATGAATAACATTGAAATGCTAGTCATCCTAGCATTACATCCGTGAAATGTAAGAATATTGCTTTAGTTCAAAATGCCTCTTCAGCAGCTTCAGTAGCTTCCATGCTGCCAACAAATGTTCAATAGGAAAATCAAGTTTGAGGTTGATGACTGTAGACAATGAACCTCTCAACTGCTTTTAATAAAATAAATTTGGGGGTGCCACACTGGCTCAGTCAGAAGTGCATATGAATCTTGATCTCGGGGTCATGAGTTTGAACCTCACGTTGGGTACAGAGATTACTAAAAATAAATAAATAAACTTGGAAAAATAGATAAAAACAAATCACCTTTAGCATCTTAAATAAATCATTGGACTTTCAGTGAATTGAAGAAACACATTACAGATTTTCTTTTCTTAAACTTTTAAATATATGTATACTCTTCATTTTAACTGGACCAACATTCATTGAACACAAATGTGTGCTCATATGTATATGGAATGCTGTGCAAGCCATGGTTGGAAAGATAAACAGAGAGAGAGAAAGGTAGATATGATACAACATTCTCCTCTAAAGAGCGTTCAAGCCAATGGAGAAAACACAGAGAGAGAACACAAGTACTAACTTGAACCCAGAGCAGAGATGCTTGTGTTTTAATATAGTTAAAAACCAAAAGTTAGTATGCATAAGAGAGTAAGACTGTTTGGTAGAGGCTGTGTTACAAGAATCATCTGAGAGGGGCGCCTGGGTGGCTCAGTTGGTTAAGCGTCCGACTTCGGCTCAGGTCATGATCTCACGGTTCATGGGTTTGAGCCCCGCGTCGGGCTCTGTGCTGACAGCTCAGAGCCTGGAGCCTGCTTCGGATTCTGTGTCTCCCTCTCTCTCTGACCCTCCCCCATTCATGCTCTGTCTCCCTCTGTCTCAAAAATAAATAAGCATTAAAAAAAAAAAAAAAGGATAATCTGAGAGCCTCACGTAAGTAGCTCATGTAAATACACTTTAAAGAATGATCCCCATGGCAGGGGAAACCGAGGAATAGAAGGAAGCATAGGAGGGAGACAGAGTGGAGAGGAGAAGGTGGATCAGAAGAGGTTAAAATTACATAAGTAAGGTTCGTTTCTCTGTGTTACCAAATCAAGGCAAAGGACTAGATGGGGATTTTGCATAATAGGTAGGATGTACTCGAGATGCTGGTAACGTAACGTATTAGTTGCATTGCCTACATAAAATTACCTACAGGTAACCTGGGGTCACTCCAAAGAGTTAGGCATTCATCCTACAGACTGCCGAAACTGAGGTACGTTAAGAAATAATGTGACTACCAGTCTGAAGAGACATGCCATCGGTAGTAAGTCACCACGGATAGAGAAAAGCTGCAGTAGTTTTAATATGAACCCCAAATAAAAAGTTACAAAAATAGATGCTCTAAATGTGGCTGTTTCTTTGAAAGGCAACTCTTTGAAGTGTGCACCAGAATGAAGAGGCAGCAGAGGCTTACTTATTTAACAATAATTATTTTTGCAAGTAACCTAGGGTCCAGATAGTGAAAAGATAAGTTAGTATCAAGTCATGAAAGCCTTTTTTATATGTAGTGCATAACAACTTTTCTACAAGATGAAGTGAATTAAAGCATATAAAATATTACTTAAAATTATAGTTGGACTATATTCAAAAAAGAGCTTCTCTTATAATATGCAAAAGAAAATGCAATTGTAGATTACAATTCCTTTTAGAGATAAGAAGCTGAGGTTAATTTTAGAACATCCTCTAATTGTTTTCTTTTTCTCGAATGAGCGGATTCTTTAGTTGTGTTCCCTCACAGTAGTAGTTAATATTACTATCTCTTCCTCTACATAAAGTCCTCTACAGCAAAGTGAACCAAGATCTTATAGCATAGATTTCTGGTTGACATTTACTTTAACAAATACTGAACCATGAATATTATTGGTGCCTTTGCCCTCACCCCCCACAGGTCAAACTATCTCTGTTACCCTTAAGTGAACTTACAGACATAGTAGGGCAGAAAAGGCTAGTGGATAAGAAACACTCATACATAATGAAACGTAAACTTGTACAGAGTAATCTATGATTGTAGCTCAACAAGGAGAATCAATTAAATCGAGAATGAAGAAGGTGCTAGGACTTGGCCAAACCTTGACATGTGGGAGTATTCAGAAAACATTGAAAGAGAAAGGTCTTTCTGGTGGAGAAAAGCCAGCAGCACACTCTGAAACAGTCTAGAAACTGGTTTGACTGAAGAAAATTTGTGCTGGGGAAAATAAGTAAAATGGGAATGATATGTGGAATCCCTTGAAAACCATAGAGGACATGGATAACCATTGTAGGTTCTTGACAATATGCTGAAAGCAACATTTAATAAATATCAGTATGATAGAAATATACAGAATGTATTTTTTGGAGGCAGAGAAATGAGTCAGAGATATTTTAAATATGAGGTTATAAAAGTGTCAAAAACTGTAGTAGAAAGGAAGGAGGAAAGAAAGACACATATAAAGTCCCTTCCAATAAATAATCAACAAGGCTTAGACACAGATTATAGAGTGAAAAAAAATATGACAAAAACACAGTTGTCATATATGGCCCTGTACCCTGTATAGTCATGTTGGGTTTCTAAGAGAGGCTTTCCCCCAGCAACCTGGACCTGAATCTTTATAAATATCCATCCACACATCTATTACTCCAAATTACTTCCTCTGTCAGTGATTTCTAATTCTGACAAATGATCTTTAAAACATCAATTATTTCATTTCTAGGTATAGTCTGTCGTGGAAATTTGGAGACTTTTACATGTAGTTAAACTCGGCCTCTGTGGAGTAAAAAGAGAAAAGGAATTGTGGGTGAGAGAAGAAGGAAGGAAAAATACTCAAAAAATAAATACATAAATTTAACTGTGTAGTCATTCCCGTAATTAGAGGATAAAACTAAAAAGATGTTCTAAAAAATTTTTTTAACGTTTATTTATTTTTGAGACAGAGAGAGACAGAGCATGAACAGGGGAGGGGCAGAGAGAGAGGGAGACACAGAATCTGAAACAGGCTGCAGGTTCCAAGGGTCAGCACAGAGCCCGACGCGGGGCTCAAACTCACAGACCGTGAGATCATGACCTGAGCCGAAGTCGGACGCTTAACCGACCAAGCCACCCAGGCGCCCCTAAAAAGATGTTCTTTATTGAGTATTGTCAGGGCCATTTAGGCGCTTTATTCCCTGTCAGCTTCTTCGAAACTTTATTACTTTAGAATACTGATGAAGTACTTCCTAGAAGCGGATCGTGAGGTTGGTAGTTCTTCCAGCTGTGCAGCCCGCATAGTAGCACCCCCAGAAGGGGGCACAGGTTGGTGGTGGAACTCAGCCTCAGTGTGGATAGCAGAGGCTCCCAGTGGTTACAACTAAGACGCTTTCTGGGCTCCAGAAAAGCGTGAGGTCTGTCAGCACTAACACCTCCAGGAAAGCAACTGCTCTCTTCTTAGGACATGGTTAACTCATCCTCACTCGGAAGCATGTTTCTTCCTTGTCACAGTGGTCCTTCCCTCAGGCTACCTGGGAGGCTGGCAGTGGTTTTTCAGAGTCCTTGATTGTCTTGCCTGAAGGTACAACCTGACCCAGATGGATGTGACATGTCGCCCTTGTCCTGTTGCTCAGTTCACTTTTACAGAGGTTTTCGTCCATAAAAAGTATTAGGGCGGGGGGTAGGGGGAGGGAGGGGAGGGGTGTCTTGTTCACGTTTATTTTTACATCTTTTGCTTTCTGCCCAATACCTGTGAGTCCTCAGTGAGAAATGTATACTTTCTGATTTCTCCTTCCTGCCAGAGTATCTTCCTGATGGCATGTTTCTTACAGTCTCATTTAAATGTCTTTTGTGATGAAATCCAGGCTTTTGCCTTCATTCCCTTTGATTCCCTTGATTGTTCAGTTCTGTGACCACATATATACTTCCCTGTATTCATGATTCACCTTTCCTTTGTCTAGCCGTTAGGCAGACATACATTTAACTGAAATATGCAGAAAGAATATACCTTTTCAACGTTTTTTTTTTGTTTTTTTTTTTTGGGGGGGACAGAGAGAGACAGAGCATGAATGGGGGAGGGGCAGAGAGAGAGGGAGACACAGAATCGGAAACAGGCTCCAGGCTCTGAGCCATCAGCCCAGAGCCCGACGCGGGGCTCGAACTCACAGACCGCGAGATCGTGACCTGGCTGAAGTCGGACGCTTAACCGACTGCGCCACCCAGGCGCCCCAAGAATATACCTTTTCTAAAGACCTCCACAGAAAAGAAGTCTTCATCCAGCAGTATTTAATTACCAGTATCTCTACATATAAGTTACATAAAATTTTAAAGGCTGAAAAAAATCGAGGAAATCACCAAGTCCTAATAACCCTATATTTTATGTGAGAGGATTAAGCCTCATAGAGTTGTGTACCACTCACATCCTAAACCCTTCTCAACTCAGGGTAATATGTGCATCTTAAATTATGACTTTCTAACAAGTCCACTAGTGGAAATTGGCTTGGCACCTATCTGTAAAGCTGGCTCTAACTACAGCCAAGAACACAGCCCAAAGCTCTTTTAAGGGCTTAATTTATTTTAAGCATTAATTAAGTTCTTGCTTTATGCCCAGCACTCTTCCAACTTAAAAATTAATTTCAAACACTACATACACTCTTTTTTCCAGCCCCCATCAATCATGTGCCCCCTCCCAGGTCTACATTTTGGAAAATCTGGGAGAAGGAAGAGGAACCAAAATCCTAGTGTTAGGGAATAGAAGCACAGGAAACAGGGCTATTAATAAAAACTGTCATAATCCCTGTCAGGCTGAACTGGGAGGAAGAGGAGGACTGCATACCCAGAGTTTGACATTGAATAAACACTCAATAAATCTTTTTTGAATGAACAAAATGAAATGAGTCAATGAACCACAGACCCAAAGCTCTGTCTCCAGCACAACCCCAGCAACCTCTTGGTTATCTCCATCTGATGCCCGAAAGAAACTGGAAATGAAGCATGTCAAAAACAGAATTACCTTTCCACCCATCCCCTACCCTTCTGATGTTCCTCATCCCTATGCCTGGCAGGGACCCCGCCACCTACACCACTGAGCTCACAGTCATCGCCTCTCATTCACATCTTGCCTCCAGTCATTTAACAAGACCCATCAACTCTACGCTATCCCAGGCCTAATGGAAAGTCTTTCCACAAAAAAATATACAACATATAGTTTATCACAATTTCAAGTAATCCCTCTCTTAAAAGCTATGAATAGAGAAAAAGAAAACTAGTCACTTCGTATTATCAAAACTAGACAGAGATGATACAGGAAAATAAAACTATAGACCACTTTCACTTATGACCATAGGTACAAAAACCCTAAGTAAAACACAGTCAGATGGAATTTAGCAGTTTATTCTCTCTCTTTCTCTCTCTCTCTCTCTCTCTCTCTCTCTCTCTCTCTCTCTTCCCTCTCTCCCTTCCACACCCCATTACTGAGTAGTATGGTTTCCCTTATAAAAACAGGAATGGTTCAATACCACAATGCAGAAAAGTACTTGATAAAATTCATCACTCATTATTGGTAATTAAAAAAATTTTTTTAGGAAACTGAGCATAGAAGAGAAGTTCCAATCCTGATAAAGGGTGACCATCAGGAACAAAGAGGAAATATTTTTCATTCGTTTGTTTATTTATTTGTTTATTTGTGTGTTTGTTTATTTATTGAGAGAGAGAGAATCCCAAGCAGGCTTTGTCAGTGTAGAGCCAGACGTGGATCTTGAACCCACGAACCTATGTGAGAGCATGACCTGAGCTGAAACCAACCGAGTCACCAAGATGCCCCTATTTTTCTTAACGTTAAACTTTTGGAGGTGTCCCTACTAAAATCAGGAGTAAAACTATCTACTCTCTCCAAGTCCATTTAGCATTGTTCCTGGAGATGCTAACCATTTTAATAACATCCCCCTCCCTCCAGAAAAAATGGAAAAGAAATAAGTATTATTTGAACTGGAAAGGACAAGACCAAACTGTCCTTATTGCCAAAAAATGTGAGTGCTTACAGACAAGAGGATCCACAAACTATTCGAGAACCCAACAGTGTTGCCAGACACAAGATCTCAGCCCTGGGACTTACCATCGATAAAGCCTTGGTCATTACTTAGCCTGTCTATACTGCAGCTGACTCATCTGTAAAAAGTTGTTGAAAAGATTAAATGACTTAATCTCTGTAAAGTCCCGGGTACTTTATAAGCATTATGTATTAATTAGATATTATAATCACTATTAAATTCATCTACTATATTCAGTAGCCCTCTTACATACCAGGTATATCTAATTGGAAAATATAACAAATATTATTATTATTTTTATAGATTATTCATCAGCTTATGTTAGTATGCTCATTTAAAAAAACAATAGCTTTCCAAATCATTCCGTGTAAAAGTCCTGATAGTGACCTACTTATGTGATCTTGCCCTCCACTCTGTGTCTGTCTTCTTTTCTACTCTCATCCTTGCTCTCTTCACTTCAGATAAGCTGGTCTCCTAACTGTTTCTGGACCACACCATGCATCTGCCCCCTTGGAGCTTTAGCATTGCTGTTATCCCTGTCCGGGACACTCTTTGTCCAGATATCCAAATGGCTTGCTCCCCTATTTCCTATATCAGATACCACCCATTGTAGCTGCTGCTACTATCGATTGATTGATTGATTGATTGATTGATTTTAAGTAAGTTCTAAACCCAACATGGGGCTTGAACTAATGACCCTGAGATCAAGAGTCCCATGCTCTACCGACTGAGCCAGCCAGGCACCCCCCTGCCATGAATTATTTATATGAGGGGAGAAATTAATTATTTCACATGAATTATTTATATGAGGGGAGAAAGGCTTTTCCTGTTTTGTTTACTGCTACATCCTTAGTGCTAGAGGTGGTGGCTGACACATCACAGAACTCAGTATTTGTTGGATGAAAAATAAGGAAGCTAAAAACTTATTTGTGCTAGGCACTGAACTAAATGCTTTCACACGTTAATCCTCACACCAAACCCCATTAAGTAGGTACCATTACTATCTTCAATTTACTCATGAGAAAACTGAGGCGCTGAGAGGCTAAGTAACTTGAACCCTGGGATCACACAGCTGGTAAGTTGCAGTGTGCTCCTACTCTTATAACAACAGAAACTGTAAGGCACCTGAGATTAACACTAATAAAAAATGTGTAAGACCTTTACGGAAAAAGCTTCAAACTTTATTGAAGGTCCTTTAAGACCTTTTAGATAGGATGTTCATAGGTGAAAAGATTCAGCATCATAATGTGAAATGTAATGCAATTATAGCCAAATTCCTGATTGAGGTTTCATTCGTATTTGACAAGCTGACCGTTACTTCAAATGGAAAAGCAAATAGTCTAGAATAACTAAGTTTTAAAGGAAAAGAGCATGGATGGTGACTTATCGTACCAGACAGCAAATCTTGTCATGAGGGCGTAAAAAGCTAAAGCTTTAGGGTATCACAGGGACAGACAAATAAGCCATTAAAGGACAATGAAGAGCCTAGGAAAACAGACCCTCTCTTTTTTAGAAGACTGAAAAATGTCAGATATGGCATTACAGATAAATAGGGTAAGGAAGGACTAAGTATTCAACCATCAGTGCTGAGATAATTTCATGAAAAATATTTAGTCTATACAGAAAAAATAATTCCCAGTTACTTTAAAAGATTTTATGTGAAAAGACAAACCTTAAAACTTGTGGAGGGAAAAAAAAAATTGGACAATAACATTTGGCCATATTATACTTTAAAACCCCTGATTGATAAAAGACACCACAAACTAAGAAATTAAGAATCTGCAGTGCCCATTGCCAACAAGGGGTTAACCTCCAGAACGAGTATGTCATAAAAGAACAACTCAATTGGGGCGCCTGGGTGGCGCAGTCGGTTAAGCGTCCGACTTCAGCCAGGTCACGATCTCGCGGTACTTGAGTTCGAGCCCAGCGTCAGGCTCTGGGCGGATGGCTCGGAGCCTGGAGCCTGCTTCGTATTCTGTGTCTCCCTCTCTCTCTGGCCTTCCCCCATTCATGCTCTGTCTCTCTCTGTCTCAAAAATAAATAAATTAAAAAAAAAAAAACATTAAAAAAAAAAAAGAACAACTCAATGAAAAAACACAGGAGAGAAAACATGAAAAAATGTTCAACATTACTGGTAGCCAGGAGGAATAAAAACTAAAATACAACTATCACGTCACACCCATCGAATTGGCACATTTCTTGGAGTCTGGCCATACAATGCTGATGGGATTATAAAATGGTTCTCAATACCTGAGAACAAGTTTGCAATACCTTGTCATACTGATACTGTACGTATTTTTTGACCCAGAAATTGTTTTCTTGGATACACACTCTACAAAAATTTCAACCTGTGCCCAAGAAGAAGAAAAGAATGTTGAATATAGCATTTCTTGTAGGACAGAAAAATTGAAAACAACATAAATGTCTGTCAACATGAAAATGGATAAATTATTTTTATATATTACACAATGGAACGCAGAACTGTTTTGAAATAAATGAGGGGCACCTGGGTGGCTCAGTCCATTCATCTAACTCTTGATTTCGGCTCAGGTCATGGTCTCACACTTGTGAGATCAAGCCCCACATCGGGCTCTGCTCTGAGCATGGATCCTGCTTCTCTCTCTGCCTCTGCCCCTTCGTCACTCACACACATGCATGTGCACCCTCTCAAATAAATGGTTTTTTTTTTTATTTTACAAGTATAAATAAATGAGCTAGAGCTACATGTATCAAAGTGGTAAATCTCCACATGATAAATTTCTATGAAATAAGACCAATTGCAAAATGATATGTGCAGTATACCATTTGTATAAAACTTTAAATATAAATATGTATGTGTGTGTGTATCACAACTTATAATATATATGCACTACCTACAACTGTCCATGAAAAAATAAATGTCAAATTTATTTTAATGCTTGCCGCTGGAGAGGTGTGGATTGCTGAGGGATACACAAAGTTCTTCATGATTATTTTATTCTGAAGCAAAAGTGGCCAGATGTTAGAATGTGATAAAGTTTAGTGATAAGTACATAGGTGTTTTATTTAATGACATTTTCTGGATTTTCTATCTGCTTGAAATATTTCTTTTTTGTCTCAAAAATGATATAGTTATGTAGCAATTTCCTGTAGATAGTACAATTAATTCACATGTTAAATATTAACAAACTTCAAATTATTTCCAAACAGTTTTGGAAAAATATAAACATGTGAGATTTTCCTTCTGGCTCCACAGTTCATGTCTGCACTTTAGGTTTTTTTGCTTTTTAAAAAAAAACTTATTTGAGTATATATGACACACAATGTTACATTAGTTTTAGGCATACAACACAGTAATTCAACATGTCTATACATTATGCTATGTTCAGCACAAATGTAGCTAATACCATCTGTCAGCATACAAGCTATTACAATAGCATCGACTATGCTCCCTATGCTATACCTTTTATTCCCATGACTTATTCATTCCATAACCGGAAGCCTATATGTCCCACTCCCCTTCACCCATTTTGTCCATCTCCCCATCCCCCTTCCCTCTGGCAACCATCACTTTGTTCTTTGTATTTACAGGTCTGATTCTGCTTTTTATTTGTTTGTTTGTTTGTTTGTTTATTCATTTGTTTTGTTTTTTAGTTTCCACATATGAGTGAAATTATATGGCATTTGTCTTTCTCAGATTGACTTACTTCACTTAGCATAATACCCTTTACCATTGTACCTTGCCATACACGTTGTCACAAGTGGCACAGTCTCATCAATCTTATCCTTTTGGAGGCTTATCCTGTGTGTGTGTGTGTGTGTGTGTGTGTGTGTGTGTGTGTGTACACACCACATCTTCCTTATCCATTCATCTATCAGTGGACACTCAGGTTACTTCCATATTTTGGTTATTCTAAATAGTGCAATAAACATAGGAGTACATATGTCTTTTTAAATTATTATTTTTGTTTTGGGGGGCTAAATGCCCAGCAGTAGAATTATTGGATCATATGATAGTTCTATTTTTAATTTTTTGAGGAACTCCCATGCTGTTTTCCACAGTGGCTCTATCAATTTATACTCCCACCAACAGTGCACAAGAGTTCTTTTTTCTCCACACTTGCTATTTCTTATCTTTTTGATTCTAGCAATTCCAACAGGTATAAGATGATACCTCATTGTGGTTTTGATTTGTATAAGCTTGAATTATTTCCATATAAATACACACATACACGAAAACTAGCCACTACTTACCACCTCTGCAGCTACAGTCTTGAGACCCTAACCCCTGTTATATGTTGCCACCATTAATCTCTCACAAGGGCTAGTGCAATAGTTTCCTGAATTGCCTGCCCACATTTTGTGTGCCATACATCACTCACAGTAATCTTTTGTCACAAAGTACATCAGATTTTGCTACTCTATTGCTCAGAACAATCTGAGAAACAAAATACAGGATAGTATTGATTTGTAACCCATAGAAGAAAATAAATACACACGAAACCATGCTGATATGAATAATGTAACAAATAAATGAAGAAGGAAAAAGAGGAAATAGAGAATCACCATTAGGTTAAACACTACAATAATAAATGTTGCAGATAAGATCCCTTAATGTTTGTGAAAATCAATAAGCAAAAATTTGAGGAAAGACAGGATTTGTATAGTTCAAATGTATAGCTCAAATCCTTTGACCAAGATACTTAGCAATTGCGAAGAAAAAGGTAATAACTGTACTTTGGAGAAATCAGACTGACATCAATTGAATGGCGTAGGTAAACAACACCAGAAATAGGACATAATCAGCATCACAAACCTCTTGTTATGATGCCTTGGGAAACATAACAACACAACATCATTTCAGGAGTAGTCTTGCCCAAAATACATAAGAGAATGGCCACCTGATTGGCTCAGTCCATGTGACTTTTGATCTCAGGGTCATGAGTTTGAGCCCCACGTTGGGTGTAGAGATTACTTAAAAATAAAATCTTAAAAAAAATGCATAAAAGAAAACTTCAGACAAATGGAGGGCATTCTGCAAAATAACTGATCAGTATTTTGCAGAAGTATAAAAGTCATACATAAAGTGCAATGAAAAAGTGAGGAGTTGTTACAAACTAGAGGTGATTAAGGAGAAATAACAACTAAATTCAAGTAGGATCCTGGATTGAAAAAGAACATTAGTGCACCTGTTACCTAAGATAATATCTGTCACCAAATAGGAATTTAAAATTATCTGTCGAGGGGAGCCTGGGCAGCTCGGTCGGTTGAGCGTCCAACTTCAGCTCAGGTCATGATCTCACAGTTCATGGCTTTGAGCCCCGCATCGGGCTCTGTGCTGACATCTCAGAGCCTGGAGCCTGCTTCAGATTCTGTGTCTCCCTCTCTCTCTCTGCCCCTTACCTGCTCACACTCTATCTCTCTCTGTCTCTCAAAACTGAATAAAAAATTTAAAAAATTTTTTTTAATTTCTGTCAAATTGGTATGTCCATCCATCATCCAGCTCTCCATCCATCCTTAATATCCCCCTTTTCCTCATTTTCCACATCCAGCTCTTCGAATCTTCATTTCTTTTAATACCTACTTCCTCATGGAGAGAGACTAGGTAGAAAATTATATCAGCAATACCACAGCAACTTTTTGGTAGAACACGTATGAATTTCTCTATACACTCAGGGTAAGTTTTTATTTGTATGAAGTAGATATCGGATGGTATGAGAAATGTATTCAGAAGAACCATAGAAATTATCACAGATGGAAGTAACAGAATCTCCAGTTGCCTGTTGGAAGGATGGGATCGCATCATTATTTGCCTGGATTGTCGCCATAACCTCCTCATTGGTCTCCTGGCTTCCAGTTTTGCTCTTCCCTCCTTCCCCGTTTCCATTGCCCATGCCCCACCAGAGTGGTATCATGATAGCTAGAGTGATATCTTCAGGGGATAAATCTAATCATGTCCCATCCCATGATTAAAGTCCTTTATTGACTCACCACTATCTTCAGAATGAAAGCTGCATGGGGCGCCTGGGTGGCGCAGTCGGTTAAGCGTCCGACTTCAGCCAGGTCACGATCTCGCGGTCTGTGAGTTCGAGCCCCACGTCGGGCTCTGGGCTGATGGCTCAGAGCCTGGAGCCTGTTTCCGATTCTGTGTCTCCCTCTCTCTCTGCCCCTCCCCCATTCATGCTCTGTCTCTCTCTGTCCCAAAAATAAATAAACGTTAAAAAAAAAAAAAAAGAATGAAAGCTGCATATGTGCTGGCCCCTGTGTCTCCTTCTCCATCCTTATTTTTGACTATTTCCTGCACAAACCATAAACTGCAATTGTACCAAACAGCCCAGGTTGTTCCTTATACCCCTTTTTGATATTGCGTCTGCTGTTTGTTTTCTTCTCTCAGGGCTCTAACTGCCTCTGTAACTCTATCTTGCCCTTTAAATTCAATTGGAGCAGTAACAGCCCTTCAGAGCCTTTCCTCCTCTACGAATGTCTCTCAGGGACTTCAGCACCTTGTGTATAACTCCTTCACGGCACTTTCCTCAGGACAAGGACTTCTGGTATCTTCCATTGGTTTGTTGCCTGGTACATAGCAGGTGCTCAATAAATGTTTGTTGAGAAAGGAAGGGAGAGAAGGAAAAATGGAAAGAAGAAAGGGAGGTTTGGGCCTTTTTGTTTGAGAGAGAGAGGGCAAGATGGGGAGGGGCAGAGGTGGGAGAGGGAGAGAGAATCTTAAGCAGGCTCCATGCTCAGTGCAGAGCCCAGTGCAAGGCTCAAGCTCACAACCGTGAGACCATGACCTGAGCCAAAATCGAGAGTAGGACACTTAACCAACTGAGCCACCCAGGAGCCCCTAGAGGAAAGGGAGGTTTTTAAGTAATATAACTATTAAGCAAATAAATTCTTCCCTAACTTTTCTCCTCCTGTATTTCTATGGCTTCAAGCTCTAGCACACGTATATAACTTACCTTACCTGACTCTCTGCTTGTCCTTTGACATAGATGAAACACTAATATCAATTAACTGAAGAATATTAAAAAGCTATCCACTGTGATATAAACTGTTACTGATAAAGATGGTATTGAGCCAGACTGGGATTGTGGAATGTTTATCTCTCTCTAACCTGCAGACAATGATAACCTCGTGACATTTAGAAATAGCACCAAAAAGCATGTTTTATATTTTTTTAAGTTTATTAATTTATTTTGAAAGAGAGAGAACGTGAGCAGGGGAGGGGCAGAAAGAGATGAAGAGAGAGAATCCCAAGCAGGCGCTATGCTCAGCGCAGAGCCCAATGCAGGGCTTGAACTCATGAACCGTGAGATCATGACCTGAGCCGAAACCAAGAGTCGGATGCTTAACTGACTGAGCCACCCAAGCGACCCCCCCCCCAAAAAAGTATGTTTTAAAACAGTCTGTACAGTCTTAGGAATGCAAAGAAATCAAAATATACCTTCTACTTACTTGATATGTTCCTCTTTATAATGTATTGAAAAGTTTAATTGGTATTTATTTGCTGTTCCCAAAGTGTGGAAAGCCTTGGAAGGGGGTAAATAAATTAGCTTCTGAGTTTGGGGTCTACTTGAGGATGTAGTAAAAACAAATTTCTAAGGGAAAATAGGGGAAGCCTAAGGCTAGTGAAAGAGGAGAAGGTCCTGGTTACATTTTTACCTCACTGAATTCTTTCCAAACCAGGCTACAGATTCTTTTTTTTTTTTTCACATCTACCATGCCAAGCACGGTATTTTTAGTAACAGTAATACAGAGCAGCGGCCTGTCGTTTGGGAGCTGACAAACAAGCATACCGCTCCTCTTAAACACAATATGCTCCACATCTTTATTTCCACTCATCCTCACAGAAGCTCTTTAGCCTTCCATGTTTCTTTAAGAAGACGACAAGGAGTACTGGTTAATAAGCTCTCGGGGTTATTCAATATCCCTCTTCAGTGCTCATTTTCTGAAGTTGAAAACACTCATGCGTGTGCACACACGCACACTAAACTTTGTCAGGGGTGAAGTACTTCCAAATGCCACTTGAATGTGATTAAAAGAATCCTGGACTTGATAGGACTCATTACACAAGATGCCAGGCCTAACTGTTTGCTCAAACTTTGGCCTAAGAGAAGGAAACCTCTTAGCAAAAAAATGGCTCCAAGAAGTGGGGGTTCACAGTCTATTGTATGTCTATAAAACCATTTGCTGGACCTGTCAGTTTAAAACAGAAATGTAACAGAATTTCTTATTACAGAATACATACTTTTTTGAAAAGCATTTGTCATTTATTTGGTTTCAAGTAAGAAACCAAAGTCTATTTGACGTGTTGCACTGAATTCCTGGCCTAGAGTTACCTCATTTCCCTTCCTAGTCATTAAAATTTTATACACAAGTTCGGGACACTATTAGGCAATTTTGTGTTCAATGCCATTGGTAAATTTTATGTTTAACTCCAAGTTATGCTACAGTTAATATTGTTATTTTACACTGTTATTTTGAAAGTCTTCCAATAACACTTAAAGTTACTCAACTCAATTTTCACCTTCTAATCTCAGACAGCATTAACAGCTCCATCCCCTTGGTAAATTCCTCAAGGATTTATTATGACATCCCAGCCTCTAATATATCTGTGAATCTCACTTATGTTTATTCTTTATCATTCCAGTAAGTTGTGTAGTAATATAGTTAAGAGGTTAATAGTTGTTGAAATCAAATAGAGAGACTTGTAGGAACTTAAGATTGTAAGTCCAAGCTTTTGTGGATAGTAATTACATGGTATGTTTCAACTAGACTAGACAATTAGGACCATGGAAGTTGTCAACCTAGAAAGTTCTCGGCTTTTGTATTTCTTTTTTATCCAGCACAAGTTTTATCAGGTAGTATGTGTCACAAGATTGTGCAAGATCTCACCTCATACTAAAACATTTTCGATGAAATGATAAGCTTTGATTTTCATTCTGTTGTTAATGATATGTTGACAAGTAGGGTGGAACTTTTTAATAAAAAAATAACATTTAAAGGTCTTAAATAACCAGACCATATCATATTATGTAATATATATTGTCTTCTTATTGCAAGATATCATCTTGTAATTTATTTTCATCCATCATTCTGGTCAGAGAAAATTAACAAAATTACTTGATATGATTTTATTTAAATGACCATACATGTTGAGAGACGCATCTTATATTCTGGTGCCTATAAAACAAACAGCAAAAAGAAGTTTCGTGTTGTGTGCCCACATAAAGCATTAATCCTTCTCCTAAGTAGATAATTTACAAATTGAGAAATTCACATTCTACATTCACGTCTTCCTGCACTAGAAAAAGCAAAATTAGAGAATTTATTAAGTTTTTAGTCTTGCCCTTTGTTCCGAGACCCCATGAATGTTTAGTGCATAATTCTACAAGAATCCTGTGCTTAAAAATAATTGATACTACCCTGAATGACTGAAACAATTCTGTTAACATTAGCATTGCCTTATGAGAGTAAGAAAAATGAGTCATTTTTGGATATTCGAGCTATTCTTTCATTTTCTAAAAGTTGTATCATAAAAGATGTCTGAAATGAGAATTCACTTTCCTTCTCCCAAGCTACCAAAATACATAATTTACTATGTAAAAATGTGCCTTCTCATAAACCTCCGTTAAGAACAAAACAGAAACCGCCTATTGCTTTGTTTTTATTAATGCTCATTTTCATGCGCCAGTAACGTTTTTCCTGTCATATGTCATACCTTTTTTAATTACCAACTTGAGTAGCTTGTATTCATGAGCTTTAATGCTTGTATTAAGTCATTGGAAGCATTGATGAGCCTGACTGCCATAAATTAAATGATATAAACCCTATGTCCACCTTTCTTGGGATGGACTATATGTTCCCTAACTCCCAATGAATTACATACCAGCTTCTGCAATTCTGGGGAAATAAAAACCTCCCTGGCTGCATCCATGGACACTAGACAAACTAAGTTTTGGCTGAGCAATATCTTTGGCCTGCCGTTTCCAAATGGCACAACTTTGAAAACATGCATGTCACCATATTAAACGTAACATTGATATTCTAGGCCCAAAGGAGTCTATTCCTCTTTCCTGTGAGTTTCATGATCTTTTCAGTATGCCTCTGTTCCTTGAAAGAAAATTACTGTAAGCTGCAGCTTAATAGATTGGATTATGTCTTGCCACTCTCATCTTATCTTTCATGCTTTGGCAAGTTCTTTTGCTTAAGTACAAGGATACATCAGTTTAAGAATGCCAGATATTTTTTAAATGTGGAGAAGATATTTATATTTCAAAATGTCTTTTCACTTTATACAAGATGCACAATAGAATCCATTTGAGTCTAAGTCCAATGGTATATCTCATTTCGTAACAATTTAGATACAATTTTTCAGGAATAAAGCTACCTGTAAATCCTTGTACTTAAGAGACTTCCTTAGATATTCCAGATGACTCTAAAAGAAAATTAACTACAAATCATTATGACATTTTTTAAAGTTGATTACATTATGATCATAATAGCAGGGCCCAGCCAACTTTTTACCAGTACATTGTGTGTTTCTCAATGATAGGATATGAAGGGTTTTTTTAGTCCAAAACTGACATACGTGATTTAATAATTCACTGCCATTTTCAAACAAGTTAGTCTGGGATGTTGCTACTAATTGTACATCCCCAAGAGTAGGAAACTACATGGCTTGATATTTTTAAAAGCATTTTATGAACCTTTAGCTCTCTTAGGAATTAAGCTACATCTTCTATTAGGCTAGCTATCAACTCTTCCGGAAATTTTATCAACTCATAGTCTCTTAAGATGCTCCTCAGAGTCATAAAACAGTTGTTCATTCATTTGTTTGTTTTTATAAATTAAAATACCCAAAATTCACCTTCAGTATTTTAAATCAGAAGAATGGAAATGGTGGAAGTAATGATTTATAGACTTTTTCACTAGAACAGAATTTGAAGCTGGTATATATTCACCAGTAACTATATAAAATCTCTGCAGTTAAAGATAAATACTTACAAAACCAAGAAGAAATTTGGATTAAAAAACATGCATTCTAATAACATGGCAAATAAGGATGGAGATAGAGGGCAGAGGTGCTAATAGGAAGATATATCAAAGAAAATTGAAATAAGTGCATGAGTCATTTAGAAAGATATTAGGGGAAATGATTTATTAAGCTAAACAAATAAGAAGAAGCATCTTAGTAAATAAGGACAGTTGGCATGGATGTAGGTGTGGTCTTGGGACTTTGCCACCCAGACCAGGGATTTGGGCTGTGGGGAAGGATGATGGCCATCTGCTCCAAGTGACTCCTACTGGCTGACGCACAGAGCTCAGTTGGCATCAGTCTCAGAGGAGACTGCCAGCCTTCCAATCGGGAAATAAGCAAAACAATGGCATTGCTGTCAAGCACCAAAATGAAGTTTAAGATTTAAGTAAGTGGCAACTCCAAACGGGTCAGGGAACCTTAGCGTATAATCCAGACAGATATGAGTTAGCTTGATGTTGGAACAGGCCACACTCCCAGTTAATGGAGGAGGCTTTGAAAAGCTAGACAGAAGTGATCTGCGGTGACCGTGGTAAGCAAAGATCGAAACTAGTCCAGCTCACGAGGTACTCAGCCCAACCTCTAACACCTAACTCAGACACAGAGATGACAGGACTACAAAGGGAAAACACCACACCCCATACACAAACCAAATTACATGAAAGTAATGCAAATGTTAGTGAGACTGAGACAACATAATAAAAAGAGAACTCTTGCCTACCTACTCTGTCCTCACAGCAGAGTTTATTTGAATGATTTTTTTTTAAAGCCTTCAAAAGCAGGACCAGTGAACTTTTTACCTTAAGGAAATCTTCATTTCTTTTTAAAGAATTTGAAATTAAATTATAGTGAGATTTTTTAAAAATATGTAAAAGATTCAATTTTTTTAAATAGCCTTTAGAACTTTTTTAGAAACTGGTTAACATAAATACACTTTGTCATAAGAATCTTTTCACTTTCTCTGTTTAAATCAGAGGTAATTTTGGTCATACTTTGCAT